>NC_051863.1:70389176-70401676 GCF_015732765.1 Culex quinquefasciatus | reverse complement strand
GGTTTGGGCCATTGCCAGTTCTTGGAGCAGCGATTGGACGGGCGTTTCGATGGTTGGGCTGACGAGATGGCCGCCAAAGCTGGCTACGCTTTCCGAGCCTTCGGGAACGTCGGCGGTGCTGGGTATACGGAGAAGTTCGCGGCTGTGAGACACAAGCTGAAAGAAAGGAGGGTTGTCCTTGAAATCAGCATTTTCTGATCAAGCTCAAATTTTTGGGGCCATCAAAACTTGCAAGAATTCCTAAGTTATTAAAAAACTAGCCTTTAAAATTCAATATCTCACTGTACACAGTACCGTTTTTTGAGAACCTTCAAAATTTTAATGAAAATAACCCACAAAAAAAAATGTGCAGAGAAGAAAAAAACAAATGCTCTGATATTTTAAAGAGTTGTATGCCTTCGAAAGGCTTTAAAAATAGCTCAGCTGGAAAACAATATTGTTATGAAAATTTAAAAGTTGTCATGTAAGCAGCTCAAATAAGCTTTGAGTAATTTTTACGTTTTAAAATTATCACATTTTTAGTAAGAGGCTTTTTCTAGTATTTTTTTTTCTTTCAATTAATTGTTTAGTTTTTTGCTGAAATTAAAAAAAATCATGAAGAATACACTAAATATCAAAAGCCTGAAGAAATCTTTTTTTTATTTATTGGACAGACATTGTGTGTGAAAATGAAAAAAAGTGCAGTGCTTATTTTTTTGGTATTATTAAATAAGTCCTTTCTATATCATCATTGATCGGGAGGCACGACGTCCTGTGAAATATTGTTTTAAACTATGAAATGATGTTTGAGTGTTTTAAGTAAAATTACTGAAAATAAGTCATTTGTATATCATCGTCGATCGAAAGGCACACTGACGGCTTAACTCCTCTAGACTCTTCAGAAGAGTTGTTGCAAATGGAAAGGGGCAACTTTTGGTTTGGTTGAAAATTAAGGTGGTTCACTATTGGGGTGATTTTGATAATCTAACTTTTCAGGAATATTTTTGTGATTTTTTTTGTCTTCTAAAAAGTTGTTGTGCTTGCCAATCCAATCAAATTTGTCCAAGACACACACATTTTATCTCGTAATCTACGCCTACTACGACCAAATTTATAGAAAGCACCTGAGCAAACCTTTAAAACCAGTTTTTGAACGTAGCAATTCAGGATGAAGTTGTTGAGAGAAGAGTGATATTCGGGGCAATTTACAGCTCTAAAAAACAAACATTTTTATTTTTTGACAGGTCTTTTTGGACCTAAGGGTTTAAAGTTCCAGACATTTTAAGGTAAAAAAGATGCAAATTTAAAAAAAAAATGTTTAAACTCGAGATATCTTCATTTGAAAAAAGTTCAATATTCATGGGAAAACCTTATGGGGCCAACTTAATGAAATTCCAAAATTGTCCAAATATATGTTTTTTTTTATGTAATTTTTTCCGCTGAATCTGAATCTGCCATCAAAATTGACCCAAATTGACAAAAAAAGTTTTTTTGACACCCCTGAGATTTTTTCAGCGTTTGTAGAGTTTGGCTTGCGCCTTTTCGAGATATTTAAGTTTTAAATTTGCATCTTTTTAACCTTAAAATGTCTGTAACTTTTGACCCTCAAAAAGCCAACCAGCCAACATTTTTTTTGTTTTTCTAGAGCTCTAAAAGTGTCCCGAATATCACTTTTCTCGCTACAACTTAACCCTGAATTGTCACGTTAAAAACAGATTTTTGAAGATTTGCTCAGGTGCTTTCTTTAAATTTGGTCGTAGAAGGCGCCGTTTACGAAATAAAATTTTGGTGTCTTCGACAAATTTGTTTAGATTGGCAAGCCCAACAACTTTTTGAAGACATAAAAAATTCAAAAAATATTCCTGAAAAGTTGGATTTTCAAAATCATCTTTATAGTGAACCACCCTAATTTCAACCAAACCAAAAGTTGCCCCTTTCCATCTGCAACAACTCTTCTGAAGACATCAAAGCTCCAAAACTTCACAATTTTTCGGAAAATTAATTTTCCACTTAATTTTGCGATCTGGACCACAGTGCATTGGTGGGATATTTTTGAACAAAACAAAACAATATATTTTTGTGCAAAAAATATTGTGGTGACACTGAGGTTTTGAGCTTTTCGGCTATGAGTTTTATTTATCGCAAGAAACTGTCCTAAAAATACTCAAGATTCATGCTCAGTACGCTAACGGTAACAACTCATAGAATTTTTTGCTTAAAAAAACACATGCTCACACAATTTTGTAACACCCAAATACTGACCTTGAGGGAACTCTCATCAGCTGCTTGCATGACCAAAAACTTCGGGTACAGCAGTTCGTTCAACCTTTCTTCAATTTTAAGCCGCTGCTCGAGCTCAAAATTCGCTTGAATCCTCTGGAACATCTTGTGCAGCTCGGCATGAAACTTAAAATTTTGCGGCAACCGTGGCAAAATGTGGTCCACAATGAGAAAGTGCAACTTAATGTCCGCCGGGATATCGTTGATGTAAAAGTCCGGAATGATGGTCGGTTTGTTGGTGTTTTTGGGCAGCTTCGGAGCTCCAAACAGGAGTTTGGCCTTTTCGTGCTGATTTTGGTCGTAATTAAGGTGGAAATCTTTAAGCTCTTGTCGTAAGCCTTCAAACTCCTGACTCTCCTCCCAAGCTTCCCACCGGCAAACCACGGGTTCATGCCACCAAAAGCAGAACGTGGGAAGTTTGACTGTAATTTTAATGAAATCTTCGCTCGTTTCGGCCACGAACTGCATCTCGGTTAATTGGAGATCCGCCGGCAAGGTGGTGTAGATAAAGTCACTGCTCAGCTCGGTTGGTTGGGGAAGCTTTTGGAAGCGGCTTACGGAAAAGGTGCCTCCGGTAATACGGAATCTGCGCAAATTTACATGCTCCTCGCCGGCCAGACTCAACGAATCGGGCCCAATTTGTTCCATCTTTTGAAGGTACAGCTGCATCTCCTGCTGCACGAAATCCCCATCAATGTCCACCGTGGTCTCATCTGTTACGACCGGCGGGGCAATTTCCAGCGCTGGCTTTTCCTGGCCCTTCTTCTTGCCCTTCTTGCCACCCGATGTCTTCTTTTTTGCCTTGGCCTTGCCACCACTCTCCTTCTTGGCGGCTGCGGCACTCTTACCACCCCCAGCGGCACCACCCGAACTTTTGGCCAACTCCGCCTCTTCGAGCTCTTTTTGGCGTTGTGCGGCTTCAAAGCCCGCCCGAGTCTCCCTCATCTCGGTCAGCCGTTTCACCCGCAGGTTCTGCCTATCGGCCCATTCAATTTCCTGCGAGGCCAGCAGGTCCGGCACCGGCTCGAGGCACCCGCACCGGAACGTGGGCTCCAGATCGGACAGATGGTCATAGCCGGTCCACAGGCCGCGCATCAAAGCATCACGCAGATCAAACGAAACGGGTTTGGCCAGTTCCAGCCCGAGTGGGGTCATTTGGAGCGTTTTTACGAGGTAATTACTGGGAAGAAGGGGGAAATGGGAAAAAAAGTTTTTTTTTTAATTTTCATCCCAATTTTTATGCGGGTCAATAATGGATTATGATCATTGATGGCTAAGATGGAAAGAGCTTTGAGCAAAAAGTTTTCCCCCTTTCTACAAGCTCTGATATTGAATTGAATTCTTTGATGTCAAACAATCATTTGATCACGAAGCGAAGCAGCTTGTTGTATATTGCTCCCTGCAAGCATGTTCTGGTAATCATTTTTTCTTTAATCTGGACAACAATGTAGTAATCTCAAAACAGAAGAAAAAAAAACCTTCCAAAAGAAACCTGTGCTTCATCATGGAGCAATTATTTGAGACTTCAGATTATTTCATTGCATTTTTGCCTTCCTCACTTTACTGAGGAAAGGCTATAAAATCACTCGGAAAATAAACTTTTTAATTAGACCTCATAGACCTACCTTTATTTGTACATATCGACTCAGAATCATCAGCTGAGCAAATGTCTGTGTGTTTGGCTGTATGTAGGGGAGTTTGGGGTAATATGGACAGTGGGGGTAATTTGGACACCCCTTTAAAAATCACGTTTTCTTCGGATATAAAGTGAAAACGGCAATTTAAGTGATAATGCTAGTACTAGTAATGGCCTAGGAGTAAGGACAAACCAAAAAAGTTGGAATAGGTTAAGTAGTTTTGGTATAATATGTAAAAGTTTCCAAAGGCCGGTTGGAACTGCCTTAAATTCTAATATTTGAAGGTTAGGAAATAAGGTTTTGCAGGAGTTATATGGCAAAAAGTGGACATTTTTGTTTAAGAGGGATGCTTGGACGATGCCTGAGATATGTACGTATAAAAATTGTGCATTTTATCCATTTTATCATCAAAAATCGCAGTTTATGATAGAATATGCCATGGGGGTAATTTGGACATGGCTTGTGGGGTAATTTGGACATACCTGAAAGTCTACCTGTCAGGCAACAAAAAAGTAACTTTCATGGTTGGATGAGTTTTTAAAGGGATTTAGATAAATTTAGAGGGATTTAATATGTCAAAACCATCAAAAATGAATGTGAGCAATGAGAACTTTCATAAAACCCCTATTTTTTAATTTAGATAAAAATTGATGAAAATCTGATTACTGCACATTTGGCGTTCAACAAGACTCTAATGTTGATTGCTTTTAATTAATTTCTTTGACATTTCTAATTTCTATGCTGGTTTACAGTAATATTTAAATTTGAAGGGCTACAGAATGTAAAATTTAAAAAAAAATGATATTTTCAGGCTAATAAATTCTATATAAAAATTGATTTATATAAACATAAACGATACCTTAATCACTAAAAACAAGTATAGTGTGCCTGATCCAGAATCAATCTTTAAATCATTTCAGTATTAATGATTAAATTATGTATACTACACTGAACTATTTGTTATCTTCCTAAAGAATTATAGTTCTATCACAAAATCATTATTTAAACCTTTGATGAAATATTGTGAGCAAAACAACACTTCAAAATATAAAGCAATTACGAAACCAGGTTGAAGGATAAAAAACATGCTCAAAAAATCAAATGTTAAACTTATTCTTCAACATGTGTCCAAATTACCCCTCAAAAGGTGTTCATATTACCCCACAAGATATGTCCATATTACCCCACAAGGCATGTCCAAATTACCCCACAAGGCATGTCCAAATTACCCCATAGGGGTGTTCATATTACCCCCACACAAAAATGTGGGGGTAATTTGGACACCTTTTAATTTTTGCGATAAAAATGGGTTTTTCATCAAAATTTATCGGAATAAATGACATTTTTCCATCAAATATGGTCTCTATTATCCTCTGGTGTCATCCACATTCCTTTAAAATATCCATACAGCCCGTGACAGAGCAATTTCCTTAGGGTGTCCAAATTACCCCACACTCCCCTAGACATGTTTATCAAATCAATGTCACTGGAATATCTCGTCACAGGCTCAACCGATTTTGACCGGAATGGTTTCAATCGATCCGTCTTAACGTCCCCTATGTTACTATTTAAATTCATGCAGTTTTGTCATATATTTAAAAAGTTTTGTTGAAAAAAAAACTGTTTCATATTAAATTAAAATTATTATAAAAAGGGTGGCTTTTTCATGAAACCCTCACATGTTATATATTTTTAGAAAGCATTTGAGAAGTCCTTTCTTGTGGATTAAGAATTTTCAAGATCTGACTTAGCTATTTAAAATTACAAGTAGTTTAAAAAATTGTATAAATTTACATAACCTCAAATGGTCCGTCTGATCACCACGAAAAAAGCCTTGTAGAGGGATGCCATTTTACTGAAAGGCGGTGTCTGTATAATCTTGACAAAAAGTCTGTAGGAAGTCTGTTTTTTTAATCGTCACTTATTTTTATTAGGACCTCTTAGGTGCTGCGATCACGTTAGGGGAGATCTATAAACCATGTGGACACTTTAGGGGATTGTAATCACACTATTAATGAGATGAAGGCACCAACTACCTAAAGGTGGGTTAAGTAACGTTTTTATTTTGATGAATCTTTGAGTGTACTTTTTCTATGACCAAAGAAGTCATTTTGCATCATTAGTTGGTCCCTGCAAGTCTACATACAATGTTGGTAACCGTCCTTACAAGAAGGCTATTTAAATATTCAAATACCTTGATTTTTCTAGAAAAAATACACTTTAAAAATACCCTTTTAGTTTAAATAACACCACAGCAAAATTAGGGACGCAACATAATCAAATCTGATAAATATTATTTCTCGGTATGTTTAGATAGCCGGGACCGTGGTGTAGGGTTAAGCGTGATTGCCTCTCACCCAGTCGGCCTGGGTTCGATCCCAGAAGGTCCCGGTGGCAAATTTTGAGACGAGATTTGTCTGATCACGCCTTCCGTCGGATGGAGAAGTAAATGTTGGCCCCGGTCTAACCTAGAGGTTAGGTCGATAGCTCAGTCCAGGTGTAGGAGTCGTCTCCCTGGGTCCTATCCCGGTGGAGTCGCTGGTAGGCTGTTGGACTCACAATCCAAAGGTCGTCAGTTCGAATCCCGGGGTGGACGGAAGCTTAGGTATAAAAAGAGGTTTGGAATTGCCTCAACAATCAAGCTTTCGGACATCAAGTTTCGAGTAGGAATCCCGTAATCGGGAACGCCAAGGCAATGCTGTAGAGCGAATAATTTGATTTTTATTTTTTTATTTTTGTTTAGATACCAAAAATGGCATCTTTTAAGCTTTGGTACAAATTTATTTAACTTTGTTGTCAATTTACCATTAATATGTTAACTTTACGTTTAGATGTCAAATCAAAATTGCACTCAAAAATAAATTAACATAAATTTCATAATCGTGCATCGTTTTGATGTTAAAGCCACTAATTTTATTTATAGGGAATTTTTTACTTGGTTACTTGGAGACATTGAACACTTAAGATACATCCTCTTAAGGGAAAGCAAACAGGAAAATAAGGTTTTCTCTACATCACCACCAAATACAGTGGACTCTCTGGCTGTCGATCTTCTCGATATCAAAAAAAAAGTGACAGTAAATTCAACAGTTCTTTCAAACAGTAAATTTGACAGTTCTTTCAAATAGATTGCTTTGATTTTTTGTTCTATAATAACTCCCACTCTCGACGGTCCCTTCAATATCGACAACGAGAGTGTCCACTGTAGCGTCAAATTTTTAAAGTAAAAAATTTAGTTATTGAGAAACTTTCCGATTCATTGAATACCTTGAATCCACCTTGATTCCAGAAAATAAAGTTTTCATTGTATTCATGTGTATTCAGCTATGTTTTTAAAATGTCATAGGGAGTGTCTTTACAACAGTTATTCAAATTTGGTCACCTTGGCCTTCAAATGATAGTTTATGCGTTTTTGAAAGAAAAAGTTGTATTTTTTTAGCGAAAAAAAAATCCAAGCTCGCTCCGCAAAACAAGCTAAATTTTTCTGACCATACTACTACATGCAGCGAATTTTCAAAATTCTTAGGATATAAACGTTTTTAGATTAAAATTAAAACATTGGTTACAACGTTTGCAAAGGGAGAGCATATATTGGATAACTTCATTTGCTTGCTCAAAAACGATATTTGTTTATAACATTTTATGAAAAAATCATGAGATCCACATTATTTTTTTCTTGGAAGTCAAACTTATCATCTTTCATTTGCGCCCATGACAGCTAAAGTTGGTTAAAATGGAGCGAAGGTATTTTTTTTTGAAAAAAAACATGGTTTTTATGAAAATCGACGAAAATGGCAATTTCTTGGACCACCCTAACACGGCGTAAGCCACCCTAAAGGCCAAACAAAAAACTACGGCCAAGGAAGCCCCAGAAAAAAATGAGTCAAATCGAAGCACTTTTACTTTTTTTCTTTAACTTTCAAATGGAACTGCTGTATAAATATGTCGTTTACGTCACTTTGTGAAAAAAATTCATCTCATCTAACATTTCGAAAGGGCCGAACATTCAATGTTATGCCGTATTGAAATGTCTTCATTTATAAAAATCAAAATGTTGTTTGCGAAAAGATCGGAAAATTACACGAAAGTTTCATATTTTAATATGAAAATCGGACAAAATAATCGGGATTTTTTTTTTCCTGTTTCTTTTTCTTTTATCTGCTGTATTTCAGCAACCAGTGATCCAATATGCAATGTTTCTAAGACGAAGTTGCAGAAAATTTTCTGAACTTTTTGAAAAAAAAAAATTTAGGACGGACAATCACGAACACAATTAAAAAAAAACCGGATTTTTCAGACAAAATTTAATTTTGAATGGCTTTATTTTGAAAATTGTGCAAGTAATCAAAAGTATTGTAGACTATTTTTCGATTGCAAATTCAATTTTACATAAAAAAGAAGTGAAAAAATAAGTCCAAAATTTATTTTTTATAAACATCACTGTTAAAAAACGATACTCGTCGGCAGAATTTCGGTCCATACCTTTGAATGGCTCAAAAGATGCGGGGTTTTGTCCCATAAAACAAATGAAAAAAAATTATTTAAACACAGATTTGAGAAACTGAATTTTCGGTAAAAAAAATAAATTAAAAAATCACAATTTTTTTTCGTGTGTCTATTTTTTCTGAATAGTCATCCTCAATACCTACAACTTTGCCGAAGATACCAAAGTATTCAAAAAAATCTTGAAAAGTTACCATTTTATGGGTGAACCAATGACACAGAACGGCTTTTTTGGTGATAGAGAGGTCCGAAATCGGTATTTAAAGCATGGATAGCATTTTTCTTCTTAAAGTTACTAAATAAACCTTTTGGAGATTTTGATACAGATTGTTTATTGCCAATATTTTTTTTAACAAAGGAAAGAATTGTGAATATTTTATTGGACTTCAATAGTCTTGCGAAGATAGATAGATTCTAGAGTTTTTTTGAATAGGTCCTATAAACATATGAATGATAATAGTTCATAAGACCTTTAAAAAAAACTTTACAATTAATCACTTTGGCCAAACTTTTGTAAGACAAGATTATACAATTATTTTTTGATTTTGAATCCGATAGAATTTCAAAACGACGAATTAGAAGCAAATCAGGAAAAGCTCATAAACTTCATAAATCAAATATCAAATCAGGCAAGTTAGCACGCATGTGAGCATAAAAATATTTTTTCTTCCCTTAGAGCCGTCCGCTTGGAAATGGTTATTTTTGGAGCAAAAAATCCTAATGATATGGTGTGCTGGATAGCTTCCATCATGGATGTAGCATTTAAACTTTAAACTTCTTTCACGGGACAATTGTCCTTGTCGTGAGAAGAATCCCCGCAAACCATGCATTTTGGAACCATTGCGCAATGATCAGTACCGTGACCGAATGCCTGGCAACGCCGGCACTGGGTCAGATTCTGGCCATTACCGCCATGTTTCGTAAAATACTCCCACTTTACCCGTACATGGAACAAAAACTGAACTTTGGCTTGGCGTCGTGAATATTTTCGTTTTTTGAAGTGATTTTTCGGGATTTTTGGTCAAATTGGTTTACGGGACGATTAGTGTTGTTGTGTCGTTGAGTTGATCGTGAAATTTAATTATTTTGAAGTGTTTTTGGTGTAGGGGAAGGTGGGGCAAGACGACCATATGGGGCAAGAGGAACAATCGCTCGTACGGTCGTAATTTTTACAATTTTGATTATTTCCAGTATGAGGAATTGTTGCTAGCAATGCAATCAGCTGATTCTACTACCACATAACCGCCAAAACAACGTAAACGCCACGGGGCATAAGATTTAATGAAGTTTTTTAAAAACCTTTGTTTTCTTATAATATTTGGAAAGTACAAAATAAGGCTTAGGGTTCGTTTTAAGGCTCATTTTATCAAAATGCAATTTTTCCTAGATCAGTAGTGTCCCTACCAATGATTTGCACCTATTAGAAAGTATGATTTGACTTTTGGTTATTTTTGTTGAGAGCTTTTAAAAAATCTTGTTCAGGTGGGGCAAGTGTACCATATGAATTTTTAGTATGGAAAAAAATACGAATTGCTGCAGCAACATATTTTATTGGGAAATAATACAAAAAAGTTCTTAAAAACTGATAAACAATTGTTAAAAAAAATTTCCACACAAAATAAAGTGATACTATGAAAATTTACTATTTATCATCTAAGTAATTATTTTTTTCGTAAGAGCGATCAAATTTTTAGTAAAATATTATTATTTAACCTAAAAATGAAAGAAACGTTACAAATACATTCTAATCTGATGTTTCAAAGTGATAGCAGTTCACTTGTAAGCAAATTAACATGTTTTTTCATGCATTGTTCCTCTTGCCCCAACGGGTTGTTCGTCTTGCCCCACTAGTTGAGTAGAACGTACGGAAAATCAAAAATTTTAAAATCAATTTTTAACATTGAAAAACAGGATTTTTTCAAAATTTGTTCTATCAAAGTCTTAGTCAAGACCTGAAATAAGATGATTATGATAAAATCCGGCAGATGTTTTAACATTTTAATGGGTTTTAACGAGCATTTTCTTAGCTTGTTACACTTGCCCCACTTTCCCCTATCAGAACGTTGTGAAGTGTTCGTTTTCTGCAGTGCAAACTTGTTTTTCGAAAGGGGTATCGGGGCTATTTACTGAGTGTTCGACGAACGGCAGCAGACAACGAAGTTCGGAGTGGCTTAGAAATCGGAATAACATAATGGTAGTGAAAATTTTCTAGAGTTTCTGGTGTTTTATTGCAAAATTGTGAAATTTGATTTGTTATTTCCAAGATGGCGGTACGAGAAGCAGTACCTCGGCGGATGAAAATTTCGGAAGAGAGGAGAGAGATATAATTTTTGCGAGAGCGGAGCATAAAAACTCCACAAGCAGGTTTACCAGTGGCCACAAAAGAGAAAAATGGAAATGTTTCTCAGAAGAGTTGTGTCAGTGTGTGTGAGCGAAACATAATTTAGAGAGAGAGGGAGAAAGAGAGCTAAGGAAGAAAACATAAATTGCAGAATTTTGAGCCTCGGTTATGTTGCAAGCCGTGTGTGTTGGTGTAGCCAAAGAGAAGGGAAGCAGTGTTTTTTTATGCTCTCGACCTACTTGACTTGTGTCTGTGTGAGTGCATGCGTCTTGGATTACCGCGGGCTTCAAAACTGGAGTCAGCTGTGAGAGGAGCTGCCGGTGCGACGAAAGGTGACAGTTCATAGACGCTTTGTGCCAGTGTTTCAGCCACCACGCCATTACATTTGACGGTGGTCGGTGGCGGAACTAATTCAGTGATGCCTTCTTAGCAGAATCCCGGTGAGTTTGTTCCAAGAAAAAGTTTGTTCTTTTGGTGTCATTCATCATGCATTTAACTTTAAAATTCAATAACTCTATCATAATATATTTAACTTGAAAATTAAGTAACTAAATTTTGCACTGGACAGGAAGCATAAAATACATGTAGATTTTTAATCAGTCTTGTTTCAAATTATTCGTTGATTTGTTAGTGAGTTAAATTATTCCTCAGTCGCCTGTCTTTGATTTACTTATCATTAACTAATCCTTTAACTCCTTTAAATTTAATATTAATTTCTTGACAGCAGCATCCGATTGCACGCCGTGAGAATAAAATACATCAAACAACTAAAATATAAAAAAACTCAGTCTGTATTCTTCGCATTATTCTTAGTTTATCAAATCTTTTCCTTCTCTTTAGGTTTCAGCGGTGTGTGTGTGCGCCGCAGAGGCACACAAAGTGGAGCGAAAACAGAATCGTCGTCAGTTGAAAAAGAATCGCGCGATAAAATGTTCTTTTCGATTTTATGAAGAGTAAAGCGTTTTTTATTTACTATTTTTGAAATTTGCACGCGTTATCTAAATTGTACAATCATTAAAAATATACTGATAAGTCCAGCCCATAGCACTACTGCTCGGTTGGCACGCGTTCGATTAAAAAAAACTTTCTAACTAATCAATAATTTATCTTTCCGCAGCCGGCTGCCTAAGATTTAAAAATTTTCAACCGATAAACAAAATGCTTATGGTCACATCACTGCCACTCGTGAATCCTGACCTCATACCCATCTACTAACCCCCTCAAAACTCATGTGATACTTTGTCGGAGAAGCAGTCGATTGGGCGGTCTCTATCACTCAAGTATCGGACTAACATTCCCATCCACTTCCCCGTGACCCTACCACTGGTCGTGGCCGGCGCCGGTATTGATCAGCATGATAGGGGCCTTTGAGAAGTTGCGAAGCGAGGAAAGATAGCTCCCACTTATCTTCCACGGCTCGTGGATGTAACTTCTGGAGATCCTGGTCAATAACGGAGTAGCAACTGCTGGAGGGCACCTATACTTATGCTAAAAAATCCTAATGATATGGTGTTTCGGGAAAGTTTTTCCTAATTTAATGAAAATTTTAATTCCGAAAATTGATAATAATTTAATAGTTATTGAAACAGATGCTTTTCTCCATACATTTTTGACGATTTGTCCCAAACATACTTCAAGCGATTAGAAGGAGGGGTTCCTGTGGTCAAAATGAGCTCAAATTTGAAATTTATCCTAGTGATGGGTCAATCTTTGATTTCTGGGGTTTGTCCAAGTAGGCCCGGATTTAGACTACCTTACTG
>NC_051863.1:70376676-70384176 GCF_015732765.1 Culex quinquefasciatus | reverse complement strand
AATCATCAAGAAAAACTTGTCTTTATGAAATCAAAGCCATATTACTGCAACACTAACAAATCTGTCTGATTTTTTATTCTGATAACTTCAGACACATTTTTGACAGACATAAAAAAGATTGGATTTTTTGTTGACAAATAATTTTAGCTGAAATGTTAATAAGTCTGCGCAAAAAAAAAATCATTTCCGTAAGCTAATAACTTTTCAGCAAAAATAAAAAAATCAATAAATATGGCTAAAATATGGATTAAAAATAAAAGTAAAACAGCTGCTTTTCTCCATACAGTTTGGCGATTTTTCCCATACAAACTTCAAGCGTTTAGAGGGAGGGGTTCCCGTGGTCAGAATGAGCTAAATTTTAGAATTTAGCCTAGTAATTGGTCAATCTTTGATTTAAATAGGGAGGGGGGGGGGCGAGGATGCCCAGATTTGGGCCACCCTAATACATACTTACACAAAAAATAAAAATAAAAATAAATGTTCTAGAAGCAGTATGTAATTTACTTACTCATTTTCAATCTATTTTTCAAAGAGCTTGTAAAATTTCTTTCAAGTTTGTGTTCGACCACTTTCTGATACACCATCATCAGAAGTGACGATGGGGTGAGATCATACAAAAATGTTGAAATTTATAAAACCCAATCTCACCTCAGACCCAATGTTACCCCTGATGACGGTACTTGAATTTATTATGTCTCATTTACGATTTAAAAGTGCTGATTTTTTTGTATAAACATTTGGCAATCGGTTGTTGAGCCTGATGGTGTAAAATCAATTTCTGAAGCAAGAATTTATGATATAAAAATCGTCAAAAATATTTGAAACATTTTTCTTGTAATTAAATTTTTTAAGTATAGTTAAATTTGCAATCGAAAAGGAATATACGAATAAATTTTCTTTTTGTATTTGAAGCCAATGCAAAACTCTCATCTTAACAAATTAGAGGGCCAAAAATGCTTTAAAACAGATTATTTATTTGAAGTATATAATATTTCTTTAATTTTTTAATAAATTTAAATTCAATTCAATTCGGTTTTATTTGTGAATAATCAAGATACAATGAGTTCATTTAGGTACACAACAGAGATTTGGTGTTTCTTTCTGCAGTGTTTTACATCGTAATTCAATCGAAAAATTATTACTTATAACTATGGAATAGACAAGGGTAAGAAAAAGTTTTCAAAAAACTTACAGAAAGAGCAATGGGAAAAGGATAGATAGAGAGAAAGCTTAATTCTAGATCACAGACAAAAATAATATCAATTATAGATGTGCTTGATCATCAACTCCCCGAGGGCCAGAAATTGCTTCGCCTTGTTACGGCAGGTCCGAAACCGCGTCATCGTCTCCCCTGCGAGAGCAAAGAACTCCGGCAGGGTAAAGAGATCTTCCCCAGTGACTCCTTGCTGGGCCACATCACCGCTACCGGCAGCGACCACGCTGGCAAACGAACGCCCCCATCCAAGAGGGATCGCTGGGTTGTCCGCTGGAACCGTATGCTGCCCAACTGCAGGAACGGCTGCGCTCGTACTCCGCTGAGGAGAGAGGGCGCTGCTGCTTTCTTCTTCCTCTTTTCCTGCTCCTCGAGGTAGGCCTTGCGCGCGACGCATCTGCGGTGATTGCCGGTATGGTTGCCGTCACAGTTGGCGCACTTGATGCGCGCCTTCGTTTGCTCTGCCTTGTCCCCCAAGTCCGCCTTTCGTGGCAGTGCGCACGCCTCCGAGAGGTGTGACTCACCGCACTTCACGCAGCGAGGTCGGAGGTTGCAGTTCCGCGAGTCGTGGCCGAATTTCTGGCAATGTCGGCATTGCGCTACGTCCGTCGGGTTCTTGGTGTAAAACCACCAGTTTACCCAAAAACCGTCCATCGTCTTAGTCCACCACAGATCTTGGATCTTGACGGTGCCGCGGTCGAAGTACAACAGGTACAGGGTATGCGTACCCGTGACTGTTGTCTTTCGCGAGAGCACTTTTATCTCCCGTGGCTTTATTCCGGCGATCGAGAGGTATCGCTTCAGGTCGGCGATCGGACGGTCTTGGTAACCCTGAAAGACGACCTTAACAGGGGGCTTCTCTGGGTCGTATGTGTAAAAGTTGAAGTTTTTACGCTTTAATTTCTCCACAACCAGGTAGAAGTTCTTTTCGTCAAATGTGTAAAATGGCACTGACGACTTACCGATTTTCAGACAATATCCGAGGCCTTCCAGCAACTCGTCAACATCGTCCGCCAACGTGTCCAAAACAAAAATTGGAGGTGGTCTTCGTTCCGTAGGAGAATCGTTCTTTTTTTGACGTCGGCACTTTTTTCCGTGCACGACCATCATCGTCGTCGTCGTCGTCGGTAGTGCTGCTACCGTCGGTGTTGTTGTTTTCTTCATCGTCGCTCAGCATCTGGAACTCGTTCCTGATGGGGATGTTGGCGGATGTTGATGTGCCACTGGTCGTGGCACCGGAGGTATCCGAACGGGTTCGCACTGGTGATCTCGGAACATACCCGGGATGTAGTAACTTTTTGTCGATGCCTTCTGCGCTCACGCTCCCCTGCGCGATGGCGGCCGACACGGCGTTGGTTTGTTTACCTTTTTGCACACGGCCGGTAGACGAACTTCGCGGGTTTTTCGAGGCCGCACTCGAATTGCCCTGTCCACGGCCGGCCTTTGGCATGCTGCAGGAGCAAACTCGCGGCTAATCACGGTAAACTACGGCGAAAAAAAAATCGAAAAAACGATGGAGTACTGAGCACTTGACTGCTGCTTGCTCTCGTGCGTACACGGAGGTCATAAATGTAAAAAAAAAGTGCTCAGACAGCTAATTATACCCAACCCCGACTCTAGGCAGACTTCAAATAAAAAAGAAACGCCAAAAATCAATGTTTCAACCAATTTTTGATCTTTTAAAAGCATTGGAAAGAAGAACTCTTAAGACTATAAAAATACATTTGGAAGTTTGATTTGTTTTATGTGACTTTGATTATGTTTTAAAAATGTTTTTTTTTTTCTGCGATCAACTTTTTCTGTGTTTCTCACTAACATTTTCTATATTATGTATTATAAGGCCGTTGCAAATATTTTTCAAAGCTTATGTCTCCCCGCCCCCTTCAAAATGTAACATCTTGAAGCAGAACTGTTAATTTGTACTAAAACACAAATTTGATTGAATTGAATATAATTATCATTTTAATATTTTTAATGTTTCAAGAGAAATGAGCCCCAACCCCTCATCGATTTGCGTGAAACTTTGTCCTTAGGGATAACTTTTGTCCCTGATCACGAATCCTAGGTTCGTTTTTTGATATTTCGTGACGGAGGGGCGGTACGACCCCTGCCATTTTTGAACAAGCGAAAAAAGAGGTGTTTTTCAATAATTTGCAGCCTGAAACGGTGATGAGATAGAAATTTGGTGTCAACGGGACTTTTATGTAAAATTAGACGCTCGATTTGATGACGTCCTCAAGAATCCGAAAAAAAACGTATTTTCAAGGAAAAACACCACTAAAAATGTTTTAAAAACTCTGCCATTGTGCTTTACTCAACTGTAACAAATCTGGAACATGTCTTTTCATGGGAAATTATTATGAACTCTTAATGTTCATTAGCGAAACCCTTATGTTTAAATATCCATTTTTTTTGTAATTGTCTGCTCTGCAACATTGTACAACATTGTTACACTCTAAAAAAATAACCCTGCAACGTTAGAAAAAACACGACATTTTAAAATGAAAATTTATGTTCTGAATGAAAAAATTACCCTTCTGGGTTAATGTAGATTCGAAATGTACAGTTAATTTTTCATAAAATGACATGTTCCAAAAATTTGTACAGTTGAGTAACGGAAACTTTTTATTTTTTTTTATTGAAAAATCGTTTTTTTAAATTCTGAGTACGCTATCAAATCGGGCGTCTAGTTTTACATAAACGTCCCTTTAACACCAAATTTCTATCTCATCAAGGTGCAAATTATTGAAAAAAAAAATCATTTTTCGCATGTTCAAAAATTGAAGGAGTCGTACCGTCCCTCCATCACAAGATATCTAAAAACGGATCTCGGTTTCGTGATCAGGGGCAAAAGTTAACCCTTAGGGCAAAGTTTCACACAAATCGAAGAGGGGTCGGGGCAAGTTTCCCCGATTTCGTGTGAGTTGGTAGAGAATTACCCAAATTAAATTTTATCGCCGCTGGTATAATCTTAGGAAAAGGAGAATGGGCAAATTTGTATGGGAGCTGGTCCAAGGATGTACACGAACGGGACCAACTTTTTTCGAAAGATCTCGCCGAGACATGGAAAAAAGTCTTCTGGATCAACTCTCTAAACCCCGGGGCTCAAAAGTTACATGCTGTTGAAGTTTGAGCATTTTGGGTTAAAATGTACAAAAAATCGTATTTTTGCTATTTCTAAAATCATTTATAAAATCTCTGTTTCATTATGGATTTCGATTTTCTTGACTTCATTCGACGCGTATCAGCAAAAACTATAAATTTTGATATGTCTTAGCATGATTGAAACATGATTTCTCTTGTTTTTATCCGTTTGAACCGTTTGTGCAAGAGGCATCCCATAGAAACAAGTCGAAACTTCAAGGTTTTGAAACAGGATCCAACCCAGACTGCTTCAGTGAGTATGGAAGGCTTCAGTGCAATGTTGTAACAACTTATTGGGATGGTCTGAGTCATCCGAGAACTCCTTGTCTGCGGTTTTTGACCACGGATCATACCCGCATAGCTTCAGACAGTATGGTAGACTGCTTTGTTAATGTGTTGGGATGTCTTTGGTCATCCTAGGACTCCCTGGAGTTTAGATATTTGGGTCACTGTAACAAGAAAAAGGTCAATGATTTTTAACCGCGCATCATAACCGCAAAGATTCAGTGAGTATGGCAGACTGTATTGCTGTTATGTTGGGATGTTCTGCACCATTCCAGGGAGTCCTTGTATCAGCTGTAGACCTACAGATCATAACTCCAGGGAGTCCTAGGAGAACCCAGGACACTCCAACACATCAGCATAGTAGTCTACCATACTCACTGAAGCCATGCGGGTATGATCCGTGGTCAAAAACCGCAGACATCTTGCTTGTTACGGCGGTAGACACACCGGTCTTAACTCCAAGGAGTTCTCGGATGACTCAGACCATCCCAATAAGTTGTTACAACATTGCCCTGAAGCCTTTCATACTCACTGAAGCAGTTTGGGTCGGATCCGGTTTCAAAACCTTGAAGTTTCGACTTGTTTCTATGGGATGCCTCTTGCACAAACGGTTCAAACGGATAAAAACAAGAGAAATCATGTTTCAATCATGCTAAGACATATCAGAACTCATAGTTTTTGCTGATACGCGTCGTATGAAGTCAAGAAAATCGAAATCCATAATGAAACAGAGATTTTATAAATGATTTTAGAAATAGCAAAAATACGATTTTTTTTTTTACATTTTAACCCAAAATGCTCAAACTTCAACAGCATGTAACTTTTGAACCTCGGGGTTTAGAGAGTTGGTCCAGAAGACTTTTTTTCATGTCTCGGTGAGATCTTTCGAAAAAAGTTGGTCCCGTTCGTGTACATCCTTGGACCAAATTTGCCCATCCTCCTTTGGAAAAACAATATAATTAAAAAAGGTGGATTTTTTTACAATTTCTAAAAATATTCAATTCAAAGTTGCACTATCAGTACTTACCAAAAATGATAAGGTATTTTAAAATATTCGTAAAAATAACAGTATAACCCCTATCACCAATTACAACTATATGATATTATATGTTAAATCGATCATGAAGGCTAGGTTTCTTATAATGTTTCATTTGAAAAAAAAATGTTTATGTTTATCTAGGTAGTTAATCATCTTCAAATAAAATTAATTTAAATTTGAAGTAGTTGCATTAAATCTATAAACTTTGAAACAAAAAAATTAACACTCAAAAATCAACTAAATCTGAAGATATACTTGTCACATGGACACTTATTATGGCTTTACTGAAAGTGAAATTGTCCACAGAATCCGATAATACAATCCATGTTTTTTTTCTATTAAAAATCAATTAAAAAAATATCAAAGAATTTTAAGACGACATAACGTGGCGTCATTTTTATTTGGTAAACATTTTTATGTGACCTCCTTGGATTAATATTTGCAAGCGCTCAAAATCCACTTGAAAATCAATATCAATTAGGCATCAGCAAAAGCATATTTGCTCTCCCATCAAGTTTAATTGAAATTACCTCAGTTCAATGTATGAATACCAACGTGCTACACCTTTACGGTATCGTTTGTTGATCCCCGCTGTTTACCATGAATAAAATTCTGCGAAACTCCCTTCTCTCAATGTGCAGACCCCCCAAAATGACTTGTAATTTCCAGGGCAAACGCTGCTACTCAGAACGAGAACTTGGCCTTTGCGACTTCACGCATCGCCTCATGTGTGGGTATTCTGCGTGCGATCGATACTTTCGCGCCAAATTTTCCGCGCATAATTTCCGCCAATGAAAGGAGATTTTCATCGGATCCGATTTCAATTTTTCGGTACTGTGGGCTTGCCCCCCCCCTCTCCCTCCTTGAAATACTAGGTAAGGTTCACGTTTCGCAAATCGAAAAGCCAGTCGCCCGCAATTTCCTAGCAAGTCGTGAACTTTTACGCCGGAGGGCGGCAAAGTTCCCGAACGCCGGAAGTTCCTGACTGCGGCTCGTGGTGGCACGTGGCCTCGGAAAAGGTGAAAAATTATAGAGTTTTCTCGGACTTTTAATCCCCTGGAGGGGAGGAATCGAGGCCGTCATTGAACGGATGCTGGCGGTTTTTCCTTCCACGGGAAGGTTTATACTCGGGAAGAAACGTTTCCAATTCTAAGGAAGAAAGCTCATCGATATGCAGCCCTCGTACCGGGTGGAGGACGACGACTACAACTTTGCGGTGTAGCGAGGAAGTGACGTTCGAGTTCGACGGAAATGTTCAATCGAAATGAACAACCATATTGGAATATCGAATTAAACCAGGTTGATCCGAATTAGAGCGCCAACAGCGACCCAGTTTAATCGATATTTATGGGTATTTGTGAACGTCTACATTATTACTTTAAAGTTGACTGTGCTTCTGATTTTAGAGTAGATTGATTTTGTGACAAAAAGTTCGCAACTGTGTTGCTTTCCCAGAATCTATGCTGTTCTTATCATAAATAGCGTATTTTCCTTTCCTAAAGCTTAGCGTTACATTTTGCTTCACATTGAACGTGATATTTACTCTGATATCACTCATGCAACACACCACTTGATTCATCGGAAATTTCCCCTTGCTGTAAGCTGCTTCCTTCATCATCATCAGTTAGTTATTGATATCATCAACAATTTGACCCATAATCATATTTTCTCTATTTTTCCCACAGAACACACTTCGACGAGAATAGTGTGTTGCGTGCAGTTTTTTTTTGCTTTCCCATTTTTCTATCCAAAAGTGTCCCTTCTCGTGCCAGCAAACCATTCCTGGTGTAGGTTCTATGGAAAACTCAGAGGATTTTAT
>NC_051863.1:70329176-70374176 GCF_015732765.1 Culex quinquefasciatus | reverse complement strand
ATTTTTGTACGGACAGCTGCCAAAATAGTAAAGAGACTTTTATGGGTGAAGCAATGACATTGTTTTTAAACAGTATTTTTCACGTTTTCATGGACATGTTCATATAGAAACTGAAGAAGTAAGTAAAATCAAACAAGAATAGATGTTTTTTTTTGGATTTTTGTTTTAGCTAATATTAAACATTTTTCTCTGATATAAAACCTGTCAACACAACTGTAACATTACCATTATTTCCACTGTATATACGCAAGACCTGGTCTCACATTTCTCATGACAGCAAATCATTGAAACGGTCCATCATTTCCACTCACATTACGTAATACATCTAGTAATTTCGATCTCTGCCCAAGACATCCTGTCCAACAGCCAGTATCCGTATATCCGTGTCACACATCCACGTACTTCCTCGTTCCAACTTCCTTTTGACACTTTTTGTCCGACCTCGTAGAGTACGATTTGGCAGTGACTCTGTGCTAAAAT
This sequence comes from Culex quinquefasciatus, assembly GCF_015732765.1. Classification (NCBI taxonomy): domain Eukaryota; kingdom Metazoa; phylum Arthropoda; class Insecta; order Diptera; family Culicidae; genus Culex; species Culex quinquefasciatus. The sequence continues at coordinate 70,373,696 of NC_051863.1, read as the reverse complement.
ATGAGGATGGAGCATAGAAGAAGCTCATGGAATGATGAAAGGACGGTTAATCAGTCTCGAGTTGAAGCCAAGTGAAGCGGTGCCGGAGAGGGGAAAAGAGTTGAAGGGATAATTGTACCAGGAAACGGAACACGGTTTTATCGATGAGTGATGATTAGTAGGATTGAACAGAGGGATTAATTCTGCTAAGTAGATTGAACATTTCACGGTTTGTGTGTATGTGCTTCCAGGGTAGTTCTTTGTACAAATTATGAAAGAAAACTAATCAGAGCACATATACGTAATAGCTGCCACTTGTGTGTCTAGAGGATTATGTTGGATTGAATTATGTATGAAAATTGAATAATTCCTTTAAAAAAGGTTGAACAAATTCGATTTTACATCAGTGCAATCAAGTCAAGCTGTCGACAAAATGACTTCATCTTGAAGTGTTGAACATCCTCTCGTATTATTCAGAGGACGAAAAACTTTACCTAGAACTAATCCATAAATTTATACAGCACAATAGTCGAGTGCTCAAACTTGCTCGCTTCCTGGAGTGTGCTGTTCTGTCTCAAGAATCTTCACCAGAAAGAGCACTACTCCGTGGACTTGAGTTTGAAATTTTGGCTACTGCTGAAAAAAATTATAGTTCAATACAGTGCTGCGAGTACTCTCTCCGCGACCCTCCTTTCACAGAGGAGCAAATGAACAATAATGGGAGGAAGTGGAACAAGTTTATTTTAGAAGGAAAAATATTAAGAAAGTTTTTCCGCATTTCATCCACGGACTCCAAGTTTAAGACTCGGTGTGTTTTTCGAGCTTATTTTCGTTCGACTTTTCCACCGAGCTCAGTTCATCTGAGACCAGCTGGTCATAAACACGGCACACAGGACGAATGAGGAGGGAAAAAACATTTTTTGAATTGTTTTTAGGGATTCGAAGGCAGTTCCTGGCTGTGCAGTGCATTGTGGGTTTGGGATTGCTTTATTTCCACCGCTGTTGTTGAAGATTCCAAAACGGAACGAGGGACTATCAATTTATCAATTTATCAATTTATCAATTTATCAATTTATCAATTTATCAATTTATCAATTTATCAATTTATCAATTTATCAATTTATCAATTTATCAATTTATCAATTTATCAATTTATCAATTTATCAATTTATCAATTTATCAATTTATCAATTTATCAATTTATCAATTTATCAATTTATCAATTTATCAATTTATCAATTTATCAATTTATCAATTTATCAATTTATCAATTCATCAATTTATCAATTTATCAATTTATCAATTTATCAATTTATCAATTTATCAATTTATCAATTTATCAATTTATCAATTTATCAATTTATCAATTAATCAATTTATCAATTTATCAATTTATCAATTTATCAATTTATCAATTTATCAATTTATCAATTTATCAATTTATCAATTTATCAATTTATCAATTTATCAATTTATCAGTTTATCAATTTATCAATTTATCAATTTATCAATTTATCAATTTATCAATTTAGCAATTTATCACGATTTTGTTTTGTCTTGTTGTCTTGTTGTCTTGTTGTCTTGTTGTCTTGTTATCTTGTTGTCTTTTTTGTTTTGCTTGATTTTTCTAGTTTTGTTTGATGTTTCTTTTTTTTTTGTTTTAATTATAGAATTTTACCATTATTGATTTTTTGAAAAACAAGTCATGTCCTGAAATACTCGTTCTAGGCTGCTTTTGCAGATTTAACAGAAGGCGAAATTTTCATTTCCCTGAACAAGACTTCGTTAAAAACACTTTACGCATTTACCAAACCTGACCAAGATGCTCTTCAATCTGAAACATGAATTTCAGGAAATTTCTGTCATCTGCACAAACAAGCTCGTTCGTGAGCCGTTCGAATTCTACAGCCCCTCGACGTCTCCAAATAACGGAAGCAATCCGGGGCCAGGACAAAGTTTGCCAATTACAAATTTATAAAACCAGTTCCAGTGAGGCAGAGAGAGAGAGGGAGAGCGACCCACTGCAGCACTCTGCTTCCGGTTATGGTTTCTCTGGTGCGGTTCTGGTCCGAGGAACTTGTTCGTCAACGTTATTGTTCTTCTCGTAGTGAAAAATTAGCATTTTACATGCCGATGACGAGGCAGCCAGGAAATCAGCCAGAACAAGCGAAACAAACGCAAAACTTTGTCCTCGGTCGTCGGTGCTTTCATTTTTCATGTTTTTATGATATTTGCCTTTTTGGACGGACCACGACAGCCAGCCAGCCAAAAGTGTCGTTACGGAGTGGTCGTTTCCGATTCCTGGACATAAAACAGGACTTGCAAGTTCGGCGGGCATAACTTTGTCCACTCTACTTTGTTGACGATGGCACTTTGTAGAAGCTTGTGCCACAACTTGGTAACGTGTTTGATGTGGAGATTTGAGCTTGCAAATTTTATTATCAATTAAATTAGGAAACTAAACGTAATAACTGAACAAATGAACAAATGAACAAATGAAAAAATGAACAAATGAACAAATGAACAAATGAACAAATGAACAAATGAACAAATGAACAAATGAACAAATGAACAAATGAACAAATGAACAAATGAACAAATGAACAAATGAACAAATGAACAAATGAACAAATGAACAAATGAACAAATGAACAAATGAACAAATGAACAAATGAACAAATGAACAAATGCACAAATGAACAAATGAACAAATGAACAAATGAACAAATGAACAAATGAAAAAATGAACAAATGAACAAATGAACAAATGAACAAATGAACAAATGAACAAATGAACAAATGAACAAATGAACAAATGAACAAATGAACAAATGAACAAATGAACAAATGAACAAATGAACAAATGAACAAATGAACAAATGAACAAATGAACAAATGAACAAATGAACAAATGAACAAATGAACAAATGAACAAATGAACAAATGAACAAATGAACAAATGAACAAATATTTGATATCTTTGGCTTTAAACATTGCAAGTAAATTTTTTTTCCAAATTACATTACCATACCATCGAAATACAACTTTTCCACCACGCGGTCACCAACCAGCCGCATCAAAGAGTTTTCCTATATAATTACGACAATGTTTGACCCGGTCCGGCACACCCCCACCATTTTTACCCCCTCTCAAGGTGGTCTCATGCCTTTCATCTTTCCAAGGTGAAAAGTGTGCGCCGGAAAATGGAAATAAAAAGGACACGTTTCAATTTTGGGGCCACGGAGCTTTTAGGAAAAAGCTCGTGGGAAAAGCAAAAAAAAGAACTTCAACTGGCCAACAGAGCCGCGCCCACCTTGTTATCAGTTTAAATGAGATTAACGTTAAGAGGATGACCAAATTACCACAAATATTGACAAAAATTGCTTTTTAAATTTCTGATTTTTTACGATAAATAATAAGTTTGCAATCAAGACCAATTTTACCAACACACTGTAGCACGTTATTCAACCAATTTCGCCGTAGAAAAACCGCAAAAATTAAGCAATTAATCCATCTGTCAGCCATCTGCTTTCAACGCCCTGCCACCGCGATATATAATTATTAATTGAAATCATTGCTCACTTCACCACAACCCTCATACTCAGAACCAGAGCCTCCTTTTCAAAATGGCTTCAGGCCAATGTTCTCATGCATTATCCCTGTTCATTTTTTTATTCAACAAAAAAATCCTTCCGATGAGGGCGTCAGTGTGCAGAAGCTATTTTTCTTTAAAAAGGTTTCGGAAATTATTTAATTGGTAACAGAATTTAACAGAAGATATTCCAAAATCCAAACGAAAGATCGAAAATTCTGTTAAAAATCACTTTAAAAAAAAACTCCAAAATTAAATGAGCTTTTCCCCCGTTAAGCTCATAATCGATTACGACACATCGTTTCGCTGGCACCCCTTCGATTTCTCCTTATTCCCTGTCAAATTTCCTTTCCTTTCAAGCACTGGCAGGGTTGCCGGGGTTTTTTTTCCTCCCTCTCTGTCCAAGTGGTAATTGAACAAGGAACCGGAAACCCCCGGAATGTAGTGCAGCTGCCAATTTTGTGTCCAACCACAGGGCTGAAACCACCCCCAAAAAGGATCGACTCCGGTGGTGAATGAACAGTGATGATACGTGTGTGAGTGTGTGACTCAATGAGTGCAAAAAAATGAACGAAAAAGATCCGCTGCCAGTAGTGGGCAAAGAAATTCATTATCGTACAGTGAAGCCACGTGAATGATTTAGTGGTTCTGCTGAACGATACGTTCCCAGAATATGCTCTGCTATTTGCAAAAGCCTAGGTATTTTATTTCACGTTGATTAAAAAAAATCGCGAACGATCCCGTTACAAAGATTAAACAATTTTCAAAGACGAGTTTGGACGTCAAATCAGTTTCCAATTCCTAATCTGCCACACGGAAAGATGTTGACATTATTCGAAATATTGTGATCAAATAAATCGCCGGGCTGCGTCTTGAAATATAAAATTATTTTTTTTAAATGTTGTCTTATCAATTTATTTGATCTTTTCACTACTTTTGCTAGTTTAATGAAGATATCTCATGCGTTGAGCAAGCTTTAAACGAATTAAATTTGATCGATTCTTAGCACTTGTTCACCGAGCAGTCATTTTTTCAGGTTGAACTTTGGATGGTTCTGATAATTTTTCATGTTTTCCAACTATTTGAACCACACAAAAGACATATTTACAGTATGTTAAAAAAGTATTTACACCCCTTGGACACAATGCACATTTTGTGATGAAACATGTAAACAATTTAAAGTTTGACAAAACCTAGTACTACGTTTTGTTCAAAAACTCATGCCAAACATTTTGCTACAAAAAGCTCAGGAAAAGCCCCTCAAAGCAGTTCTCTCAGATTTCGGTCATTCGATTTTTTTTTGTATTTTTTATTCCGACTGAAACTTTTTTGGTACCTTTGGTATGCCCAAAGAAGCCATTTTGCATCATTAGTTTGTTTATATAATTTTCTATACAAATTTGGCATCTGTTCATACAAAAATGATGTATGGAAATTCAAAAATCTGATGGATTTTTTTGATCGATTTTGATTTATCGAAAAGATGATGGAATTTTTTTTATCGATTTGGTGTCTTCGGCAAAGTTGTAGGTATGGATATGGACTACACTGAAAAAAAATGATACACGGTAATTTTTTTGATGATTTTAATTTAATTTTTTGCCACTAAAACTTGATTTGCAAAAAAAAAATATTTATTTCATTTTTTGATATGTTCTAGAGGACATCACATGCCAAATTTTCAGAAATTTCCAGTTTGTGCAAAAAATCTTTGACCGAGATATGAATTTTTTAATCAATACTGATTTTTTCAAAAAATCGAAATATTGGTCGCAAAAATTTTTAAACTTCATTTTTCAATGAAAACTCAAATTCAAAAAAAAGAAGTGCGCCTTTTTCAAGTTATGGGCATTTTTAGGTAATTTTTTTGCAAATAGTCAAAGTTTTTCATTTTTTTAAAATTTAAAATTCTAACCATGGCAAATAGTGTCCAGGGCATTTGTGGAAATACAATGTCCCATCCTCGAGGGTCCCGGAGCACCAAAACTTCTTAGCATGGTGCTCTCAACGATTCATTGCTCTAAAAAAGCGGGGGATCCCCACGTTTCTTCCTCCCCTGTAGGTTCAGAAATGTATTGCTGTTTGAACACTCGTGCTCAAACTCAATTCAATTCGACGAATCATCTTTGCGGTGAACTTTACGCAGTTGGCCTGGCCGCTTTAACATTTGTGATGTTTCAATGCAATTTAATGCAATGGGGCACTGCAATTGTTAATAATGACAAGAGGATGGCCTCGAAAGATTGGCTGCGCTAGGGTTAGATTAGATTAGATTAGATTTTAAAATTTAAAATTTAAAATTCTCTTCGAAAAAAATATCTTCAAAATTTTTAAACCAAGACTAACATTTTAAAAGGGCGAAATATTGAATATTTGGCCCTTTTGAAATGTTAGTCTTGATTTAAAATTTTTGAAAATATTGTTTTCGAAGAGATCGGAAAATTTCACGAATGTTTCATATTTTAGCGTAGGGCCTCCAGGCGCGGTGGTTAGCGGCTTCGGCTGCCGATCCCTAAGTTGCTATGGGGTGCGGGTTCGATTCCCGCCTTATTCTTCTGGCTTTCTATCGGATGGGGAAGTAAAACGTCGGTCCATTTGCGTAAAAGAGGTTTTGGGTGACTCACCACACATAACCTTCGGACGCCTAGAAATGAGCAGAAACTTGCAACAGAGACCACAAAAGACCCCGGGGTCGGTAAAGTGGATTGCTTTGCTTTTTTCATAATTTAACATTGATAATCGGATCATTAGCTGTCGAGATATCGACGTTAGAAAATGGTGGTTGTTTGGGTGAGACTTGGAAATCATAAATTTTCTTGTTTTTAAACCTTTGCATGGCAATATCTCAGTAACTGAGGGTCGTATCAACAAAGTTCAATAAAGCAAAATATAGAGAATTCAGCTTTTCAAAAAAATTTTTTTTTTTCAAATGTGGGCAAACATGTCCACTTATTTAAAAAAATGAAAAACTAAGACTATTTTGAAAAAAGTTACCTAAAAATGGCCTTAACTTGAAAACGGTGGACTTTATCCAAATTTCACTGTGGTACTTTTTAATTGCAAATTTGAATTTAAATAAAAAAATGAAGTTGAAAAATTTTTGCGACCAATATTTCGATGCTTTGAAAAAAATTAGTATTGATTAAAAAATTCATAACTCGGTCAAAGATTTTTTGCACATCCTGGAAATTTCTGAAAAGTTGGCATTTGATGTCCTCTAAAACATATCAAAAAATGAAAAAAAAAAAAAAATAAAAACACAAAAAATTTGTTTACCATCATTTTTTTTGACAAAGAACTTTGTCCTAAGGGCACTGTCTACGGGTGTCAATCCAAAATTTCGCGAAAGTGTAACGATTTTCTGTCGTTTTTCAAATGCTTATATCTTTCCCTCCATTCAAACAATCTTTATGTTTTACACACCAAACGAAAGGGGAAGTCTTAAAGTACAAGTTGACTACCTCACAAAGTTGATAAAACTTTGTTAAAGTACTTAAAAGTTAAGATAAAAATAAAAAATGAATGCAAGAAAAATCCCGGCTGCTGATTGGCTGAAAGCACGTAGCAAATGTTGCTTCCTCTCCTGCTTTCGCAAAACTCTCACGCGAGTGTTTGGCACCACTGTTGCCACATTTCATGCGAACTATATAAGCTAGCACTTAGCCTCAGAAAATTTCAGTCCCAAGTCAACATCGGAAGCTCTGTATCTGACCCGTACGATTGCCCAGCTGGAGTTCCTCAAGGCAGCATCCTGGGCCCGCTGCTCTACAACCTGGACACTTCCGACATTTCACCTCTGCCCGGCGGCGGCACGCTTTCCCTTTTCGCCGATGATTCGGCCATCAGCTACGAGGGGCGGAACATCCGACATCTCGTCACCAAACTCCAGAATGGCCTGGATGTCTACACGCGGTATCTCTCCGACTGGAAGATTTGCGTGAACGCGGCGAAAACGCAAGCAATCGTGTTTCCCCACCGCAACACGGATCGGCTCAAACCAACTACAAAGCTGAAGGTGCTTGGAACGGAGGTGGACTGGTCGCAGGTCGTTCGGTATCTCGGACTGCTGATCGACTCCAAGCTGCTGTTTCGGTACCACCTCGACGACAGGATCATCAAGGGCATCGCGATGCTCAAGAAGCTGTACCCGATCATTAACCGTCGGTCGAAAGCATCGCTGAAGAACAAGCTGGCAGTCTACAAGATGGTGGTGGCTCCGATGCTGCTGTACGGTTCCCCGGTCTGGCAGGGGTGTGCCATGACCCACCGGAAGAAGCTGCAGGTGATCCAGAACAAGTTCCTGCGACTGATTCTGAACCAGCCCTGGAGAACAAGGTCCTCTGACCTCCATCGGCTCGCTAGCATCGAACCTGTCGACGCGAGGCTGGCTTCACTGGCCGAGAAGCATCGGAACAGGGCGTTGGTGTCGGAGCACGGGTCAATCCGCGGATTGTATCCCTGAGTGAGTGTGGTTGGATGTGTGAGAGTGTGTTAGTTTTAAGACAGCGTGCTTTTTAATTAAGCTAGGTAGGATATTTTAATAATTTAACATTCGGCAAATTTTTTGCACCATGTAAACTAGAGAAATCTTGAGCATTCCGGTTCATTTTGAGCACCACAACGCACCTAAGACTGAAAAGCAAAATTTGCTGAATCTCTTTATAGGGGAAATATACCCATTTTAATCACACTAAGCCGTTCGACCAATTCTCATCACTTTGGCCGTTTTCCGCTATTAAATCAACATTTTCAGATGTATCAACAATGATGAGTTGCTTGCTCACTTTTATTTGAGCTATTTATTACTTTGGAACAGTCAAAAACATTTTATTTAAGCTGTAATTCATGATCAAAGTGCTGATAGGCCGATAATAGAAATAGGCTGAGAAAGGGTATAGTTCCCCTATGTAAAAATTCCCTGGACTGGCGACAAAATAAAACAAATTTTATTTAACGTAAAAAAAAAAAAAAAATCAGAAAATTTCAGTGCCTATCGCGATTTCGTCAAAGACGGATCGACGGTGGTAATTTTATTGCTCACACACACACGCACACATTGAACGACACAGTATGTGCACCAAATTGGGAGGAATTCTGTTCTAATGAAGATTGTTAGGAAGGTGACCGGAAAACTAGAATGATTTGGGGCAATGGGGTTGGGACCACATTGGTAGAATATTGGCCACACCCGGAGTGGCCAGTGCCCTGGGGAAGGTTCTTCCGGGGGGACATTTACCGAACCATACGACTTGGGGCAATATGGGTATCAAAATTCATGTTTTTTGAAACTGGTAATGGAAATGGCCATTTTGAACGGATTGGCCACACCCGGAGTGGCCAGTGCACTGGGAAGGTTCTACCGGGGACATTAATCGAACCATACGACTTGGGGCAATTTTGATACCAATATTACCCCAAGTCGTATAGTTCGGTAAATGTCCCCGGAAGAACCTGCCCAGGGCAATGGCCACTCTGGGTGTGGCCAATCCGGTCAAAATGGTCATTTTAATTGAAAAACGAAGTTGACTTTATAGCTGTCGGCCACCATTGCTAGTACCAACCACTAGTGTCTTCCTTTTAACTACAAGGACTTCGCCGCCCTGGGCTCCTAAGTGTTTGAGTACGGCACGGAGCGACGGCGCCGGATACCCATATTTACACTTAGAATTTTAGAGCGCCCGCCGCGGGATTCGAACCAGCAACCTCTGGATTGTGGGTCCAGTGCGCGGTCCGATTGATCCACACGGGCGGGACATTTTGATTGCCAGTTTCAAAACCAATATGAATTTTGATACCCATATTGCCCCAAGTTGTCAAAAAAAATCAAAATCAAATCAAATTATTCGCTCTACAGCTTTGCCTTGGCGTTCTCAATTACGAGATTCCTACTCGAAACTAAGTGTTCGAAGGCTTGATTGTTGAGGCAATTGCAAACCTCTTTTTACACCTAAACTTCCATCCACCCCGGGATTCGAACTGACGACCTTTGGATTGTGAGTCCAACTGCCTGCCAGCGACTCCACCGAGGCAGGACCCAGGGAGACGACTCCTACACCTGGACTGAGCTAACGACCTAACCTTTTTAGGTTAGTCCGGGGCCAACATTTACTTCCCATCCGACGGAAGGCGTGATCAGACAAATCTCGTCTCGAAAAATGCCACCGGGACCGTCTGGGATCGAACCCAGGCCGACTGGGTGAGAGGCAATCACGCTTACCCCTACACCACGGTCCCGGCTTAAGTTGTATGGTTCGATTAATGTCTCCCGATAGAACCTTCTCCAGGGCACTGGCCACTCTGGGTGTGGCCAATCCGGTCAAAATGGCCATTTTCATTACCAGTTTCAAAAACCATGAATTTTGATACCCATATTGCCCTAAGTAGTATGGTTCGATTACTCTCTGGTTCGATTAATGTCCCCCCGGAAGAACCTTCCCCAGGGCCATGGCCACTCCGGGTGTGGCCAATGTTCTACCAATGTGGTCCCAACCCCATTGCCCCAAATTATTCTGGTTTTTCGGTGACCTTCCTAACAATCTTCATTAGAACAGAATTCCTCCCAATTTGGTGCACATACTGTGTCGTTCAATGTGTGCGTGTGTGTGAGCAATTAAATTACCACCGTGGATCCGTCTTTGACGAAACCTCGTTATGCACTGAAATTTTCTGAGGCTAAGTGCTAGCTTATATAGTTCGCATGAAATGTGGCAACATGGTGCAAATTTTGCTTCCTCTCCTGCTTTCGCGAAACTCTCACGCGAGAGTTTGGCACCACTGTTGCCACATTTCATGCGAACTATATAAGCTAGCACTTAGCCTCAGAAAATTTCAGCGCCTAACGAGGTTTCGTCAAAGACGGATCCACGGTGGTAATTTTATTGCTCACACACACACACACACACACATTGAAAGACACAGTATGTGCACCAAATATTGGCCACACCTGGAGTGGCCAGTGCCCTAGGGAAGGTTCTACCGGGAGGACATTAATCGAATCATACGACTTGGGGCAATATGGGAATCAAAATTCATGGTTTTTGAAACTGGTAATTAAAATGGCCATTTTGACCGGATTGGCCACACCCGGAGTGGCCAGTGTCCAAGGGAAGGTTCTACCGGGAGGACATTAATCGAACCATCCGACTTGGGGCAATATGGGTATCAAAATTCATGGTTTTTGATACTGGACATGAAAATAACCATTTCGATTGTGGTGACCACAACCTAGAGTGGCCGGTTCCGTGGCATTTTCCGAACCATACTTGTTTTGGCAATATTTTCGTGTTTTTGCAATTTATTTCCACAGAGGTGCCAAAGATTGGAAACATTTAATTAGAATAAATTATTCAGGATTAAATAAATAGTAAAAAAAAAATTAAATCTTTCCCAGTTCCTGAGGGGAACACCCTTGAAGAGTATCGGGGCCGGCATTTACAAAGCGGATTCAGTGGCAGTTTCATTCTCAACTTAATGTTAACATGTTAAGGTTAATGTTAACATTCCATAGGTCGCCTCCTAAGGTGTCGTGATAAGGTCCAGTTTGTGACGATACACTACCTTCCCTTTACTAAGCAATCGATTTCAGAAAGGAAAAGATCACCAGTTGTGTTGGTCCGAGCCGGGATTTGAACCCCGATCTACCGCTTACGAGGCGGAAGCGTTACCACTGGGCTACGTGGCTCGGTCCCAAATAAATAGGCAATGATTTAAAAATAAAATGTAATAGAATAATTTTTTAGGAGTTTTGTACAAAGTTCTTTGTCATATTGGTCATGTAGAACATAACCACCTGCACCTTTTTTTGAGTGTAGACCATATCCATGCCTACAACTTTATCGAAGACACCAAATCGATCAGAAAATTCCTTCAAAAGACACAGAATTTCGAATTTTCTTATAGGCGTCATCCATAAAGTATGTCACGCCTTATGGGGGGGAGGGGGGTTCTTAGCAAGTGTGACATTGCATGTTATAAGTATAGGAAAAGCGTGACAAAGGGGGGAGGGAGGGGTAAATTTTGGCTGATTTTAGCGTGACGTACTTTATGGATGAAGCCATATCGTTTTTGTATGGACAGCTGCCAAATTTGTAGAAAAAAATATATGGACAAACTTATGATGCAAAATGGCTTCTTTGGGCATACCGAAGGCACCAAAAAAGTTTCAGTCGGATTAAAAAATACAAAAATTAAAATTCTTAAAAAAATACCGATTTCGTAGAGAAGTGCTCATCAGTGAGCAATCAGCATTAGGATGACCTTGCTCGATTCTTTAGGGTAAAAAAATCCTGTCCCAATTTTGAACCAAATCAGTAAAGGTTTAAGGGTCGCTTTCAATCGTTGAAGTTTGTATAGGAAAATTCGAAAAAAAGTAGGCAGGCTGATTTGGAATCAATTTTGCTCCCGACCCGTTCTGAGACGACTAATCATAAGATCACCACTGAGTTAGTGATCAGTACACATTGCACTGAAAATTGGAACGCTTGATTCAAATCAGAAAAGAGTTGAAATTGCAATTGCAGCTGTGGTTTTCTGACAAAATTGCCCAATCGCCGCTTCATCGTAGTCCTACATTCGAACAAACGGCATAAATCGCATACCCGGCGTTATTTTAATAATTCAACCATAATCATTCAACATTCACCTCATTACTCGAATCTGATCCGCTTTAATATTTTAATCAACGGCGGTGTGCGGTGTGTATCATTTATCATATCCGTAAATCACATTAAATTAACCCGCACCTGTCGATTTTCCCTGACCTTTTGACATTTCCACAGCGAGTCCTGATTGGTGGTTGGCGGTGGTGACTATCATACCTGTTAACATTAAATTATAGCAGCATTCAAAAATTAATGAACCGCACGTTTATTTTTATTTCCACGCTAATTTGCGAGTTTTTCACCCACACGCTGGAAAATTGGCTTATTTATCCAATTTCCTGCCTGTTTCTCCACTCTTTCGCGAGAACGCTCTCTCGTCCACGAATGAACGCCGCGCTCTCCCGAACCGGTTCACTGGAAGCGCTCCCGAACCGGTTCGCCCGTCTTCGGCCAACTCGCCCAAACGCTGTGCTGCGTCGACGCGAGGTCGTTCGGAATTTTCGCACCCGTAGTTCGTGCATTTCGCCGCCGGAAGGGGAACGTCCTCGCTTCCAGCGGGCGACCTGGAACGCTGGAAACTGCCACGGTGATCGCCACGGACGGCCTCGGCCAACGTCAGTACGGTTGAGCTTCTCACGCGGTCCGTGTCGGTTCTTGGCGAAGCTCTGCGGTCCGATTTTGGGTTTCGGGATATTGCGTTACGTCGCGAGTCACGACTACGTCGCGCGAGGTGGCAAATATTTTGGTCCGTCGGGGAACTTCCGGGTGTGGGAGCAAAAGGGAAAGAGAGAGAGGGCGCACCGGAAATCGAATCGACAGCGGGAAGAAGAAGAATTTAAAGGTTGATTGAAAATTTGGTTGGGATTAAATTTTCGGTGGAATTTGAAGGCTCGGCGTTCATCGGAAAAGGGGGTTACTGGGCCACACAGCGGCGGTCAAGGTCCGGGAAGTGGTGAAAGTGCCGGGAGATTTACGGAGCGTGATGTAACATCACAAAAGTGCCACTTGGCGTTCACTCTTACCGCAAAAGGTCGGAGCGTTGGTGTGGGGTTGGGCACAGAGGCGGGAGTGTTAATTTGACACGAGTTTGTTTTTAATTCTGAGTGCTGTGTCGAGTGTGGCAGTAATTAATGACAGCTCCCCGTGGGTCTTCTGTCTTTGCTAGTGTTTTCGACGAGGTGGGAAAAGTCTCCCCGGTGAATTGACACCCGGAAAATCATCCTGCTGAGCAAAAGGTCGTCGCACAGAAGAGTGGGACGGTAAATCAAAAAGAAGAAACCTCGACGCGACACGACACGACAGGTTGGGAATCAGCTGGGAGCGCTGCAAGCACTGCTGGTGTCATTAGTGAGCTTGCGGTAGAGGAGAAGAAGAAGAAGACTAAGAGGAAGGCGCTTCGTTTAGCGGCTTTGAATGAAGTGAGTGCACTCCTTCACTGGTTAGATGTTTCTGAATGAACTCCAAGCTGTAATGAGATGGAGTGGGTGGTGAATGCAGCTTGTAGTGAAAGTTGGACTGCATTAGCTGTTCAACTAGTTTGACGTATCGATGTGAAATCTTTCTTGTATCCATAATAAAACTAGATTAATTTTTATTCAACTTGTATCCAAATAAGGACGGCCAAAGTTTAACCTCGATTTTCACAGTATTGGCTGCCAAAATTTCAGAAGGCATTTTCTTTAAAAATGATTGTCGATTGGAATTTTTCTATGAGGTCTAATGCAATTTCATTTAAGGAATTATTGTTTAAAATTGATTTCATGTTTGTTAAATTTGGATTTAAGAGTAGCTTATCTATCAAACAAAATGGTAATATTTTTTATGGCAGCCAACATTGAACTAAAATCCTTGGACACTCTTATTCTAAATACTTCCTTTGGAGTGTTATGTTCTTTTATAAGTTAAATAGATTTAAAATGTGAAAAAATAAGTACTGAAGCAAAAATCTCTATGCTCATTATAAAAATATCAATTTATTCAACATGTATTTCATTTTGATATAATAAAAAATATTTTTAATTAACTTGAAATAAAATTTCACAATAAAATAAAACCACTTTTGAAAACTTAAACTGGAAAACACTTACTTTCTGTATTTTTCTTGATAAAGCCGTTTGAGTTGCAAAATTTGATTGATCGTGTAGCGGAGTTTTATTCTAGAGGTAAGTTTTCACCAAATATGGTGGAATTGTAAAAAAAGTCACTCAACAGTTTCAAACTTTGTTAGATTTTGTAGACCATTGCATTGTCTTTCAACTCTGACCAAAGTCAATGAGAACGTCAAAATATAAAGTAGTATAGTTTTAAAATGCATTTTCAGTTAGTCTTGTTGTTATGCATTCATTAGTTTCCAAAAGAGGTGGGTAAAACCTGGGTGCGGAATAGTGGTTCGCAAAACGGCCTCAATTTGGAACTGTCAAAGTGGAACCAATTTACTGTTCGCCAAAAGTAGAGAGTATTGTTATCGATCATTAAAAATTGTTTGTTTTTTGGAAGAATGAAAAAAATGTGTGGCTTTTGAGGACCTGGAGTTTAAGTCAAGAAATCTTAAGAAAGTTACAGGGGTAATTCTCTACCAACTCACACGAAATCGGGAAAAGTTGCCCCGACCCCTCTTCGATTTGCGTGAAACTTTGCCCTAAGGGGTAACTTTTGTCCCTGATCACGAATCCGAGGTCCGTTTTTTGATATCTCGTGACGGAGGGCGGTACGACCCCTTCCATTTTGAACATGCGAAAAAGAGGTGTTTTTCAATAATTTGCAGCCTGAAACGGTGATGAGATAGAAATTTGGCATCAAAGGGACTTTTATGTAAAATTAGACGCCCGATTTGATGACGTACTCAGAATTCCGAAAAACGTATTTTCATCGAAAAAACAATAAAAAAGTTTTAAAATTCTCCCATTTTCCGTTACTCGACTGTAAAATTTTTGGAACATGTCATTTTATGGGAAATTTAATGTACTTTTCGAATCTACATTGTCCCAGAAGGGTCATTTTTCATTTAGAACAAAATTTTTCATTTTAAAATTTCGTGTTTTTCTAACTTTGCAGGGTTATTTTTTAGAGTGTAACAATGTTCTGCAAAGTTGTAGAGCAGACAATTACAAAAATTTTGATATATAGACATAAGGGGTTTGCTTATAAACATCACAAGTTATCGCGATTTTACGAAAAAAATTTTTGAAAAAGTTACTTTTTGCGTTTCTCTTTGTTTCGTCGTCCGTGTCTGTCGCGGGTGACCATGAACGGCCATGATCGATGACGACCAACTTTTTTAAAACTTTTTTTCGTAAAATCGTGATAACTTGTGATGTTTATAAGCAAACCCCTTATGTATATATATCAAAATTTTTGTAATTGTCTGCTCTACAACTTTGTAGAACATTGTTACACTCTAAAAAATAACCCTGCAAAGTTAGAAAAAACACGAAATTTTAAAATGAAAAATTTTGTTCTAAATGAAAAATGACCCTTCTGGGACAATGTAGATTCGAAAAGTACATTAAATTTCCCATAAAATGACATGTTCCAAAATTTTTACAGTCGAGTAACGGAAAATGGGAGAATTTTAAAACTTTTTAGTGTTTTTTCGATGAAAATACGTTTTTCGGAATTCTGATTACGCCATCAAATCGGGCGTCTAATTTTACATAAAAGTCCCTTTGACACCAAATTTCTATCTCATCACCGTTTCAGGCTGCAAATTATTGAAAAACACCTCTTTTTTCGCATGTGCAAAAATGGAAGGGGTCGTACCGCCCCTCTGTCACGAGATATCAAAAAACGGACCTCGGATTCGTGATCAGGGACAAAAGTTACCCCTTAGGACAAAGTTTCACGCAAATCGAAGAGGGGTCGGGGCAACTGCTGTGTGAGTTGGCGGAGAATTACCCACAGGCGAGATCGTCATTTTTAATAATTATGAACGGAAGTTGTTAATGGAGTCGATGCGTTTTTATCCATCCAAAAGTTGTCTTTATTGCTTGATTCCGTTTGAAAACTTGGTTTACTGAAAATCTTCTCTATTTGTTGGATCAGTTTCGCTAGAATTAGCGATGTTTTTTCGCTGGACCAGAAAGAGCTGCAGGATTCAAAAATAAACCAGGGAATTTATCTGCAACATCGCAGAATAACACTCTCGCCGCAGTTCTTCGTCACCCGTAAAAAAGAGAAACCTCTTCTAACCGATCGATATTTGAAAACACACACAATTTTCCAGCAAAATATGTCAAATACTAGAAAAAACTAAACACAAGCTACTGATTATAAAACAGCTCATTTTCCAGTAAAAAAAAGTCATGCTTGTGCTTGAACAGCCTTCTGCTTTGTGGATGTAAACAAAGTGGGACCATTCGAAAATCACGTTACGCATTCTCTCTATTCATCACCCAGGGTAAAACTACTCTTTTTAGGAGCCGCTCATTTTCGCTCCTTCTTTAAAATGATCCGCTCTTTTGAACGGATCTTTCGCCCTCTATCAAAAATGTTGCTGAAAAGACTGTTTAAAAAAACTGTGATTTTTGATGTTTTTTATTAGACTTTATTAGACATTATTTTTAAATAAGCTAAAAACGAGAATCTTAACGTTCGAATAATTCTAGAGCTTTGGAGAAAATGCTATTAATTTTACAAAATTGTGCTTATTTCTGCTAAAATTGATACAATTTTATCATGAAAAATTGTACTGTGAATAGAGCGTCCAATTTCCCGTCCCGGGAAAAAAAATCCCGGGAATTCCCGGGATTTCTCGAAAAAAAAATATTTCCCGTTTCCCGAGAAATTTATAAATTACCCGGGAATTCCCGAAATTCAATCGGAAGTACACATTTTCTTAAATTGTTGGAACTTTTTTTTGAAAATGCTTTGAAAAAATAATAAATTTACAAACTCATGATTTTGTTCAATTCAATGTATTGTTTGGTTTATATATAAATAATCAGATAATCAGAATTATAATATCAGAATTATTTCTGATAATATTATTTTTTGAAGCAACTGGGTATAGATCTTGCTTAATGAGTATTAAATTATGACAATTAGGTAAGCAGATTGATGTTATTTCATCAAAAGAATTTGTGCAAAAAGAATTAAAATGCAATTAGTTGAACACCAAGTACTAAAGTAATTACAATCTGAAGTAAAAGAATTATGGAGCACTGGTGCAACTACAGGTGTTAGAAGTCTTTTTGTCAAATGATATGAATTTATCGTATAATTTAAATTATATTGCATAATAATACAAAAAAAATCATTGAAAAATAACTTTCTATTGTTTGTTCGCAAAAAATGCAAAAATATATTCAAAGCTTACTTCAATTATTTAAAAACATTGGGTTGTTTGAAGTAAAACCAACACTTAAAAGCTTTACCATTTGTTCAAGAGCGGAAACCAGCAATTGTCATGAAAAACATAATTTCTGCATGTTTTTTTTTCTTATTTCAATAAACTGGTCACAGAGGCATGTGAGAAGTGCGGTGCTTCGGTGGACGCGCAGTCCTGTTTTTTCGTGAATATTTTCGTCTCTTTTGTGTCGCTCTTTGTGTGCATGAGGTGATTGGGCATAATAATTGAATAATGCCATCAGAAGTGCGGTGCTTCGGTGGACGCGCAGTCCTGTTTTTTCGGGATAATTTTCGTCTCTTTTGTGTTGCTATTTGTGTGCATGGGGTGATTGGTTTTATGTGAGTAGGTTTTATGTGGTTAGGTTTTATTTTTTATGTTATTTTCTTTCTCTCCATTTCCTCAGTTTGATTTGCGATGAGTTTCCGTAGGGTCGTGTTTTTTTTCGCGTTCGTCGTCGGTGTGTTTATCGTTTTTTTTTTCGCGTGCGTGTATGTGTGTAAAGGTGCGGCTGGCTCTGGTTGTCATCGATGACAATTGAGCCAGTCTGATTTGCGATGCCTTTCCATCGTGTTGCAGGGTTTTTTCGCGTTCGTCGTCGGTGTGCAATAACAACAAAACTTATCATACCATTTCTGCTCGATAAACGTCGTAACTCGTCGTTCACTTCGCTAATCAGTACCCCACTAAATATCAATCATGTAAAACTCGTAAAAACATCTCACTTAAAAAGTCAGACTGTTAAATCCTTCATCATTTAATTACAAATAATTTTGGTTTTATCTTTCCACAGCCGGCTGTCTAAGATTAAACCATTTTAATTAAAAGTTAACAGCCGATAAACGGGAAATGTCTCATCCGCAGCATCCGATTGCTTGCCTTGAGAATAAAACATAATACCTTTCAACAAACACTATGATTTTGGGTCGCATCATCATCTTCTATGATGAATCCTGACCAAACACCCTATCCTACTAACAAGTTTTCAGGTTCCTGGCGCTCGTGGGGTGTAAGCACAGAGTAAATCAGCTGCCCTAGTAGCAACCTGCGCTAACTAACATTCCCGTCCCTTAAAATCGAGATCTACAAACTGACATGGCGGGCGCCGTTGGTGGCCAATGACTGTTACCTATTCGCAACTGATCTAGCTTTAGCAATCATGGTGTTTTATCTTTTCAGCGCATTCATTCATGCTGTTGATACGGGAAACACCACTAGATCGTCGAAGCATATAATCAGTAGTGCTGAAAGGATATTACGGTTCTGTTCAGCAACGGAGGGGCAACCATGGGTGATCTCTCATGCTCATGCTCATGCTCAATAAACTGGTCACAGAGGCATGTTAAAAATATCTCATCAAAAAATACCAAAATCCATTTTCTTGTAGTTGAATGATTTTTTACATGCAGTCATGCTGTTAATTGATCTTCACACTTATTTAAACCATTAATGTTGATGTCCAATACAATTTTGTTGCATAGCATTAATTAAAACCAAGATCATAACAATTTTAAATTTCCCGGGAATTCCCGGGATTTTCCAGGAAATTGCCTGAAAATTTCCCGTTTCCCGGGAAATTTGTAACCCCGGGAAATTGGACGCTCTAACTGTGAACTCTTTCATAAATTCTTATTTACACAGAAAAAAAAGTTGAATTTTGGAATGTTGAAAATTTGGTAGGTTGCCTCTTTTTTTGAGTAATATTCCATAAAAAATGTGTAAAAATGTGAACCTGATGAATATTCATCAAAAACTGATGAAAATTCATCATTTTCTGGGGTAAAATTAATCATTTTTTTGCCACAAAATCTGTCACCATTTCCTGATGAATATTACCATATTTTTTTATTCTGTGTAATCAAAAAGTATATAAATGCTAAAGTTAAATCAGACAAGAGGAGTTAGGATATTGAGCATGAGCATGAGCATGAGAGACCACCCATGGTTGTCCTTCTCCGTTGCTGAACAGGACCGTAATATCCCATCAGCACAACCGGTCACACGCTTCAACGATCAAATGATGTTTCCCTTATCAACAGCATGCATGAAAGCGCTGAAAAGATAAAACATCACGATTATCAAAACTAGAGCCGGTGCGAATAGGAAACAGTCGTTGGCCACCAACGGCGCCCGCCATGTCAGTTTGTAGATCTCGAGGGAATGGGACGGGAATGTTAGTTAGCAGGCTGCTACCAAGGGTGGGTTCTATACGATATCCACACCCCCGCGTGTGCCGGAAAACTACTTCTACTTGGGATTTTGTTAGTGGGTAAGGGTAATGGCCAGGATTCAACATAGAGGATGATGATGCGACCCAATAATCAATAAATTTTGTTTAATGGTGTGATGTATTATGCATTCTCAAGGCAATCAGTCGGAGTATGCGGATGAGACTATTCCCGGTTATTTGGTGTTGAGTTTAGCATAAAAGATTTAATCTTAGACAGCCGGCTGTGGAAAGATAAAACGAAATAAAATGCGAAAACGCGAAACCACCCGGATTGAAATACACGCACAATCGGGGGGGACAACAGAGACGGAAACGGCAACGAAAATCCTGCGTGAGGACCGCGACGCACACCGTTGAAATTCTCCCACTTTCTTTTTAGAATAATTTTAATAAAAAAAAAAAAAAACTTTGTAAAAAACCCAAAACACATAATGGTAAAAACAATTAAAAAATTACCGTGCTGTGATTTTTTCAACAACACATAAGGCAAACTTTATTTAAAGTTTTTGTTGCCCCGAAAAATCAGGGGACAAAAAAAAATTATTCTTTTTTTCAAAAAACATCAAAATTTTAATGGAAATTTAAGTGCAATCAGCTGAGATCAATTTAAAATGCATTCCCTTGCGTCTAGAATCATTTTTAAGCATGTTGATTTAATAATCTTTTGAATTTTTGAAAATTTTCGATCTTTAGTTATTTTTTGTTCATTTTTTTTTGTTTTCGTCAAATCTTACATTTTTTAAGACTAATGATTGCAACACAACTGAACTAGCGTGAAATGCATTTTTTAACACTTTTTGCATTCAAATGTTGAGACTATGGCTTGTTCTTTGATTTTTTTTTAGATTTAATCATACTACACATACTTTTTTGAAGTTGTAGCTATTTTCAATTAAAACATAATTCTATTTTATCTAATCTAATCTAATCGAACACAAGCGCAGCCAGTCCGAAGAAAGCATCCGGGAAGAACTTATGGTTAGATTCCGCCTCAAGTTCCTTATTGTCATTATTAATGATTGCAGTACTTTCGAGAACCCCCGAAGTGTATTACACTCATTAAAGCGGCCCGGCCTACTGCGTTGCATTAACCGCATGAGACAGATTCTATGAACGGATCCCACATTCCATATAACCATCAGGGGAAGAAGAAGAAGCCGGGGACATACCGTACCAACTGGTTCGAGTTATTTATAGATTATAATGGTGTGTGGTGTGTAGGGGAATCGTTGGGGAAGGGATTGTTGTATTATATAGTAAATGACCTTGTGACATTATTTCACCACTACGGATTAATTCACTCATGTTGTATTAATCCCTCGGTGGCCGAATGCCAAGAGTATCCGACTTTCAATCCAAAGGTGTGAGTTCGAATCCCACCTGATTCTATGCGTTTTTTGTTCATATTCAAAGTTCAATTACAGTTGACAAATTTCAAGGAGACCAGTCGGGAATCGAACCCTGAACCTTCCGCTTGTGAGGCGGGAGCCGTACTGCCGTTCTACGCATAATTGTCCCATGTTCAAAAAAGTGCAACTGAGAAAAACGCGATTGAAATTTTTCGACCGATTTCTGTGTTTCTACGCATAATTGTCCCGTGGGTTCCTATTCGCCCTATGTGTCCCTAATCGCCCCAGTTAGCAGTTTATTACCCTTATTTGTGATCCAGACAAGAGGAGTTAGGATATTGTTATTAAATATTTTTTGGGCAAAATTTTCCAAGTGAAGCATTTTGAATTGCTCAAATTTGTACTCCGGTAATTCTAAATGGTGTCTCCCGGTCAGTTATGCAACGAAAAGATTTTTATTTTGTTAGAAAATCATTCACTATTGTAGTAATTTAAGTTCATCAAAAAGTTCACCGTGTAAATAGTTCTGACAAATTTGATATAATTTATAAGCATTGAAATACTAAAATCACTTCTTCAATCCTTAATGAATGGATTGAAATTAAATTAATGATATTTATAAATTTTAAAATAGCAAAAATTTAAAAATGATTCCATCTTGGAACGGATCTTTCAAAAGACCAGAGTTTCAAAAAGAACCGCGGTTCTTTTTTTGTGAGCCATGGTTCGTTCGCTCTTTTTTGTGAACCGGCTCTTTGAGCGGCTCGCTCTTTTTTGTCCACCTCTAGCTTTCAATAAATATAAGTTTTAATAACAAACACATTCTTCACATTCTCACATTTGAACACAACACACATTCATTTGAAATTATTTCCAGCTGATAAGACCTTTATTTCCGTTAAAACTTTGAAAGTTTTTTGTTTAAGTTTATTCACCCTCTGAATGACTTTGAGCCAAAGAGTGACACTGGACCAAATTTTACGATTGTATAATAACTGATAGCTTAACAACAATAAGTTTGAATGGTTAAGTCTACGCGTTGCAAATATTGTTCTTTGCATATGTTGACCTCTCCTCTAATTTTCAAACATGTTATAAAATGTAAAATAAGTAAAAAGCAAAAACTTAAACAAAATAGATGAAGTTTTAGTATTATTACCTTTATAAACATTTAAAATTAATCTCGGGTGAATTTTAAAAGAGCCGTAAGAGCCATCGTGACCTCCGGCACTAATTGTTGTTTTTTTCCAAATTGAAACAATATTTCATTTATTTCAAGTTTTGGGCGATTGAAGGACGTGTAGATGAACAATCTTAAGCATTTTTGAGGTTGGTTTTTCGTATGTACCTAGGTCGAATACCGATGCAAAAAGGGCTTTATTTACCAATGGCTCTAACGTCTTTTTGAAAATGAAATAAAAAACATACCGTCATCAGGGGTGACATTGGGTCTGGGGGGTGAGATTGGGTCATACAATGTTTTACTCAATCTCAACCCCAAGACCCAATATAACCCCTGATGACGGCATTATGTATATTTCACCAAATAAAAAAGCGGTTTAAGTTATTTTTAAATGATCCTGGAGAGTGCCTTCCCGAGAGGAGCGGAGCGGCTTTGTAAGCGAGTGGTCTTGGGTTCGATTCCCATCTGCTCCCAACAAGAAAGTATAGGAAATATAAATCTTGAAACTGAACTGAACATGAACGAAAAATCAAAGTCGCTCGAGTCGGGGTTCGATCCCCCGTCCTTTTGAATTGGTAAGCAAAAATGCTAACCACTATGCCTTCGCGACTTGGTGAGCTATGACTGGAATTAGGAATACTGTTACTATCAACTATATACGCGCTGGGTCCTTGTCCATTTGACAAGGGTTTGGAAGTTCTAAATAACGTTTGAATCCGATTGGTCCAAACGTTCTTTAGGGCGGGGCTTGTCGATAAAGCTGAAGTACCTCGCGCTTGGCTAGCCAGCGTAGAAATGGGTCACCGAAGCTCGACAGAGCTAACACCTTCAAAATGCCTATGCGAGTTATTTGCATGTATAGAATGTAATAAAAAATAAAAAATATAAATAAAAATTGAAATTACAAGCCTAGGTTTCAACATTTGGAAGTAAAAAGTGTTTTCAAATGCAATGCAACGCGCCCATTTGCTTTCCAATCATTATTTTTCAAAATATCGAGGTATCGACAGATTTTACATTGGTATTACATGAACATTTTAAATGTTTTTAAAGGAGTTCAAACATGCTAAATATGATTATAAACGCAGGAAAATGTATTTTAACTGGTTTCAGTTAATTAATCTCTAATTTTTATCAAAATTTTGAAGTTTTTCGAAAAAAAAAATTTGCCTCCTGATTATTCAGGCAACATAAACTTTGAAAAATATTTGCAGCGGCCTTAACAAATTTTTTCATCGTATTCCTTGATTCCAATCAAAGATAACATATTTACAAATGCTGAATAAAATCATTAAACATTGGCTGACGGCTTACAAATTATGAACAACATTTGAAAAAATGTGAAATTTTACATATGCCAGGCAAAATCCATGTCAGCAAAAAACCAAAATGTTCAAGCCATAAAAAAATAATAAAATATGTTGTTATGCACAACATTTTCGATTAAACTTATGAATTATCTTAATTATTTATATACAAAGACCAAATCTCATGGTCAAAATAAAGTCCCGGACAAAATTGGTCAACATTTTCCCATAATTCTGGCTATATTTGGCAAAATAACAAATATTAGCACATTGTTTCGTTTTCGTTTTACGGAGCAAGGTGGGGGACGCGGCCTCAAGTCAGTCCAAGTCCGGTTTCTTGTGGAAAAAAGGGTAGTGGCCGAACTAGTATTGCATACCAAATGAACACCACCGGAAGATATAGGGGATCGGGAGGGGGGAGGTGAAAGAAAATTAATGTTGATGTGAGTAGTAAGAACTTGGATGATTTGAGCAGTTACGGTAATCTAAGTTTAACACTGAATAAAGAAAATCTGAAATTGTGATTCAAAGTAAGAAGGCCCGGAATAAATTAAATTATTAGTTAATTAAATAAGAAAATGTAACTAATCGGAGATCTATACAAAAGAAACCTATGATGTATTCCAAATTTAAAGGAAATAAAAATACTAGAGAAAAAAGATGAAAACTAACTGCCGACCTGTCACGTCCGTCAATAGTCTTGTCGTACATTACAACTAGAAACAGATCTGCCAATGAAATGTTACACTTCGTTCAAATCAACTAATCATTTAAGTCCAATTATTCATCTACGGAAAACTATCTAACTTTAATCAACAACCTAAACTAAACTGTCTGAAAATAAATTTAATCTCAAATCCCCGAATGTTTTATTATAACGCCAAATAAGGTAAAGGATCTTGTTTTTAAACCAGTCTTGCCGCTTCCAAAAACCAATAAACATAAATGAACAGTTCATAAGTTGAACACTAGTAATTGAGACGACTATTTCATGCCATTCATTTCATTAGGGCATAGAGCTTTGCAAACAAGAGTGCATCTCTATTATACCTTATGTAAACTGTCATTTGAGTGAAGGAGACACACTCCTGTTCACAAAACCCATGCGCCCTTTTGAAATGTTAGGCTCCATTTGATCGTCAAGGCTCCAGTAGACCCTCGATTCGCAACAATGGTCGATACAACCATAATCCGAAAACCGTTAGTTCAACAGATTAACGAATTTTGTCCGATATCATCGCACTATTGATTGACCGAGACTCTATGGAAATTTTGACATATCAAAATGCTACGTAATAATATTTTTTTTAAATTAATTTCAAAATCTATTCTATCCTACAATGCCTAGAAGAGGCCTCTGTTTCTGTTGTGAGTAAGCGCTGGTTTCAGAGTTCATTTTTCAATTTAAAAGGGGTGGGAGACGACTAATTTGCTTCATGAACTCCTACTCGGCCTTGGGACCACCTCTTAAGACACTGATGGCTCCTAACTAGGAATTAAACCTAGACACAGCGTCGAGGCCCGCTTCGCATGGCAAAAATGTTGGCTGGGGGGAAGTGATATTATCACGAAATTTTATTTTAAAGCCAACATTGCTAACGGCGTCGAGGTCCTTACTCATGCCCAAGGACAAATATTAGCACATTGTTATGGAAAATTGGTTAAAAATTTCCCATAGTTATTATAAAGTTCTACAGTAAAAAATAATAATAAATAAGGTTATGAATATTGATTGCTTTTTAAAGCATGAATATCACACAAATAAAGCGAGCAATGTTTGAATGATTTTCCAAAAACCAAACTTTGAGTTGCTATCGTCATTCTCTCTCATAAGATCTGTTCAATAACAATTTTTAGACAAAGTGGTGGAGATGCTATTATTTTTTTTCTTCTCATTACCGATGGTCATGACTTTTTGATAACAAAATAAGATGTTGGGACCCGTGGTGTAGGGGTAAGCGTGGTTGCCTCTCACCCAGTCGGCTTGGGTTCGATCCCAGCAGGTCCCGGTGGCATTTTTCGAGACAAGATTTGTCTGACCACGCCTTCCATCGGACGAGGAAGTAAATGTTGGCCCCGGTCTAACCTAAAGGGTTAGGTCGTTAGCTCAGTCCAGGCGTAGGAGTCGTCTCCCTGGGTCTTGCCTCGGTGGACTCGCTGGTAGGCAGTTGGACTAACAATCCAAACGTCGTCAGTTCGAATCCCGGGGTGGATGGAAGCTAAGTTGTAAAAAGAGGTTTGCAAATTGCCTTAACAATTAAGCATTCGGAATCTTGCAATCGAGAACGCTTAGGCAATGCTGTAGAGCAAACAATTTGAATTTTGGACAGGACTTGTTATTCCCCGGATGGGTTCCCTCCCTCTAATACATTACAGAATGGTTTTATAAGATCGTTTCCCATTAATTTATCAATCACAACTCGATGTTGTTTTTATTTTCCTTTGGCTTCTATTTTTTCCCAAATCATCAATGATGAGCAATCTCATCTCCATGCCTGACATTACTCGAAAAGCCGTACGACATACGCTCAAGTTACATGTTCAAGCTTTTCCGCTGACGAGTGCAAAATTAAATCTCCACTCTGCAGCGATTTACATTTGCGTGTACCACGAGACACTAATGAGACACATCCCGTTCGCGCCTCGCTACATAATTAGAGCAACTCGCCAATTGACAGTGAGCACACGTCAGCCTGTGATTGCGCGCGTTTCCCAACTCACCCAACCGCCTATCATTACAACTGCCCAGAAGCACGGCCCCGAACGAGATATCGAGATGGCATGGGTTCCCTTCGCACCAGACAGGGACGTCCCCGGGATGAGGCCACTTTTCCGGATGGACCACGGAAAATAATCGCACAGACAGGGAGTGCATTCTGTTAGGCCTTTGCATATATTTTTTCAACTTTATGTTCCCCTACCCCATTAACAATTTCATCGAAAAATCAAGAAGAAAAAATGCTATAAATTGAAATTTTTATTGAAAATGCTTTTTAACAGTCGGTTGTAAACTTCTTAGGATAGATAAATGAAAAAAAAAAAAAACGTTTTTAATGCTTGTATTTATGCTTAATTTTGGGACCCAACACAACCGATTTTTTCATTAACTTATGGACATTTTTAAAACTTTGACAGTAGCATGTCTGTAACAATGTATTCAGCGTTTTGTAGAACACTTTGTTTGAAAAAAAAAATGCAAATAGAGCTTGAAATTTGTTTTTTTGAATCATTAATGTAATTTTCAGATCTTTTTATAAGAAATATTTATTATCATCGAAAACATATAATTTAGCTGGGCCATGATTTCTACAAGTATTAGAACCGAGTATTTAACAGAACAAAAAAAATTCAGAGGCTATAACTTGAAAACGGATAAAGATATCAAATTTCAATTAATTTTTGTGTGAGAAAAGTGCAGGGGAACTTACCTATTCCCAGCCTGCTAAGCGGTCGTGTCTGAATGATGCTGGATAAGCTGGAGTGTTCTTTAAAACTTTCTAAAACCAAGTACGACAACCAGTAGAGAAGCTTTTTGTGAACAATTCTGTTTAATTTGACTTTTAGTAAAAGTTGTTTTTATGCCTTTTACAAGCACAATACAAAAATATTTCCCAACTGTATTCTGGTCTGACGAGATTGCACTAGAGCCCACGAAATTTCTATTTTCGGCTGAGTTTTTTTTTCTTTCTGCGCTCTTTTGTGTCTGCCTAATATTGCCATTTGTAACGAAATATTAAGCCAACGTTCACGACATAAACTCTAAAAAAATATTTGCAGCGGTCAAACTGTTTATTGAATTTGACACTTTTCAAGACCAGGTTATGGGACTAAAAACTGTACTGAATCGAGCAAATCCGGGTAAAATTCTTATAAAAAGGTCGAGTGAATCAAATTATTATTTTTTGGATCAGCCTCTCCAAGCAAACTTTTGCTCTGTATTTAATTTTATGTATACGTGAAGAATGGTCTAACGTGAATATTTAATTAGAATCTAGAACAGGGGTGAAAAAAGTATGGCTCGCATCTGTATAGTGATTTTAAAATTTTGCCCTTAGTTTTGGTATCGTCATCAGAGGTGACATTGGGACTGGGGATGAAATTGGTTCATTCAAATTTCAGGTTTTTTGTGTAACCCAATCTCACCCCTAGACTCAATGTTACCCCCGATGACGGTACAGTCCAGACTCGATTATCCGAAAGCCTCGGAAAAAATTCACTTCGGATAATCGATTCACGAAAAAAAAATTTTTTTTTTCGTTGTCTTATTTTTGATTGTCGAGCTTAAGTATAACCCCTTAATTACGCTAAACTGATTTACATTCAGACGTGCATCCGCTCTATCTCCTCTTTTAGAAGAACTTGTTTGGCATTTGGCGTAGATGATTCCCAGCATGTTGTGCCAGTGTTTAGAGTACACTTATTACTAGAGGTGGGCAAAAAAAAAGCGAGCCGCTTCACTAAAAAGAGCGAACGAACCATGGCTCACAAAAACAGAACCGGGGTTCTTTTTTAAACTACGGTCTTTTGAAAGTACCGTTCCAAGATAGAATGATTTTTGAACTATTGTTATAAATATAATTTATCGAATTTCGAATAAATTGCATCACAAATTTTGTTTTTAGAATTGAAAATGCAATTCTCAATTGAAAAATAATTGCTTATAAAAATTAAACCCAAAATTGCATTGTTGCCAAACACCACTTTAAAGTTTTCAGTTACCTACTTTTCTTTGAAATTCCAAAAGTAAATGATTTTCTAAACAAAATGAAAAAGCTTTTCTTTATACAACTGATCGTACATTAAAGTATTTTCCGAATACAAATTTGAGCATTTAAAATTGCATAGCTTGTAAAATATTACCAAAAATCTACTAAATAGCTGAGAGATTATGGAAAAAAATAATTCTCTTGCCTGATTTAACTTCATTTTCTATAGACTTCATCGATTAAATCAGAATTTAGAAAAGAGTTCGCAAACTCACACAATTCTTAAAGTAACCTTTTCATCAAAATTTTGAAAAATAGCGAAAGAGCCGTTCAAAAGAGCGGCTCTTTTTAGTGCGCGAACGAAAATGAGTGGCTCCTAAAAAAGAGCGGTTTTGCCCACCTCTACTTATTACGCTAATCTTTAAGGCTCCTTAAGACCCTGAGAATCTATATAATGAACCAAGTGAGATATAGGGTAAGAACTGTTAAGTGCACTCAAAGAGCTTTTAAGACGTACTTCTTAAGAGCTTATGAGAACAGTCACATGAAAATATACCTGAAGTCCGTTTTCTTCAATGAACCAATGTTTTCTAAACATCACACTGAAAAAACCCAATTCTCGAAATCGTGAATTAAATTCACGAATGCGAGAACCACGAAGGAATATATTCACGTTTATGGTGCAAATGCACCATACTCATGAATAAAACAAGACGTTTTTAACTGGCAACAAGCATAACATTAGTTTAAACTTAAATGCCAACCAGAACAAGTTGAGTGCTGTTAAGAAGAGCTCTTAGTGCCGATGCATGTCTGTTTACATTTTTTAATCCAAGATGGCGGCCAATATGGTGGTGATGAAATATTGAAAAAATGCATGTAATTATTTAAAAAGCAATCAACTATTCAAATTTGACTAAAATGAGGTCGCAGAACTCGAATTTGATGTTTAAAACAAGAAAAGGATAAAACGAAAAAAAAATGTTTTGTTCGTGATTCGATTATCCGAAGTCCCACACAAACCTTCGGATAATCGAAACTTCAGATAATCGAGTCTGGACTGTAACCTAATAGTCAACAGAAATATTTTTTGTTGAAAAATCTATCTTATTGAATGTTTAAATGTCATTGAAAATTGTAGTTACGTCAAAACTTCTATCAAACATTTATGAAAATGAGTTATAAAATGTTCAAACTCTATTATTTAAAGTAGAAAACTTTAAAAATAGCAAAAACATAGGTCTTCCATACTTGTCGGAATTTGATCGAGGCATACCAAAATCTATTAAAATTATAATTAAATTGGAGGAATAATCAATTTTTCATCGATTTATCATTATAGTTGAACTTTAGGCCGTCGCAAATATTTTTTAGTTCATGGGGCCCTTTAAAAATCGGCTAGGAAATCAGAGAACAAAAAAACATATTTAAAAAAATGCAAAATGTCAATGGAACCAGACGTGCCATCGACTGAAAATTAAAAGGCATATTTCTGAGTTGCTAATAATTTTTAGCATGATTAAACCAGTTGAAAATATATTATTTAAATGACAATGTTATAAAAAAATACATGCAATTAAAAAAAATCATCGGATTTTTTTGTTTCAAATTAAAACAATTTTTTAACTAATGGCCAACGTAAGCATCAAATTTGGCCCGCTCTTAAACACTTTCAGCTCCCCTGATATAGAAGTTAATACAGAAAAGGCAATTTTTTGAGTGATTTTAAAAAAGTGGCTCGGGACGTGGGAAAAATTTGCAGAGATCGATAAAGTAGAGCTGAACAGGCGCCGGTAATGGTCAGTGCTGAAATATTGATCGAACTGAAACAGTTCTAGCTAGGTTTGCTTTAGAGCAATTCCAGCTCAAATCAGGAATTTTTCTGGTACTTTTGTACCCGACCCTCTCCGATTTCAAGGAAACTTTGCAGACATGTTATCCTAGGCCTATATAAGCCATTTTTGTATATATGGAGCCAAAAGTACTCCAAAATAACATTTGAGAAAGGCGTAAGGTATTTAAATATTTTTGTATTTTGCAATTCAAAAATTACTGTATCTCGAAGCTATTGGGGAAATTGGACGAGCTTTCGGGTAAAAATATTTACGAGACTGAAAAACCAAGTCTGTCATATAGAAATTGCCAAAAACCACAAAAAAACCCATTTTTTCAACATTTTTATTTTTTAAACCGTTGTATCTTCCCAAGGATTAGACTTAGGGCAATGGTCAATATGGAGATATTTATGTAAAATTGTTTGGAGAATCGATTCCCACTACCGGTTTTGCCTTCCTCACTGAGGTAAGGCTATAATCCTGCTCGAAAAATGTAAACCTATCGACTCAGAATCGAAAACTGAACAAATGTCTGTGTGTGTGTGTGTGTGTATGTGTGTGCGTATTCCCCTCGGTGCTCAAAATTCTTGCCAAGTTTTCTCGGCACTGGCTGATCCGATTTGAGTCAAATAAGTTGCATTCGATCCGGTTTGGTGCCCCATACTGCACTATTGAATTGTTTGAAGATCTGATAAGTAGTTCAAAAGTTACGTATAAAAAAGTGACAGAGTTGCGAATCGGATCTCACATAAATGCATGTAAACTATGTCCAGACCCATCACCCGACCCATCGTTGGATAGGTTATCAAAAGACCTTTCCAATGAGTCCAAAACATTGAAGATCTGGCAACCCTGTCTCAAGTTATGACCACTTAAGTGATATTTATGTACTTTTTTGATGCCGGATCTCACTTAAATGTATGTAAACTATGTCCGGATCCATTATTCAACCCATCGTTGGTTAGGTAATCAAAAGACCTTTTCAATGAGTCCAAAATATTGAAGATCTGGCAACCCTGTCTCGAGTTATGACCACTTAAGTGATATTTATGTACTTTTTTGAAGCCGGATCTCACTTTAATGTATGTAAACTATATCCGGATCCATTATCCAACCCATCGTTGGATAGGTCATCAAAAGACCTTTCCAATGAGTCCAAAACATTGAAGATCTGACAACGCTCAGTCTCAAGTTATGACCGCTTAACACTGGAACGCCCAACGCATGTCCAACTTACACGGACGCCCAAGCCTCCCAAAAAAGTTGGAACGGTAACTTCAACTCGCTGGTTCTCGGGCATAACTCACCCAATCAAGACGATTCTTTTTTCCAAGGATTTGTAAGAATGTCTAGATGATCCTAAAATTTTGCAGAACTTGATTTGAACAAATCTGTAATTTCTGCGACCGAAAACATCGTTCCAACTTTTTCAAAAAAACTGCCTCCGCGGAATTTTCGGCGATTTTTTTTACTCGCGAAAAAAAAAGTTGGAACGGTGTTTTTGATCGCAAAAATAACAGATTTGATCAAATTGAGCTCTGCAAAGTTCTAGGATCATCCAGACATCCTAACAAATCACTGCAAAAAAGAACCGTCTTGATTGGGTGAGTTAAGCCCGAGAACCAACGTGTTGAAATTACCGTTCCAACTTTTTTGGAGCCTTGGGCGTTGGAATGTTAAGTGACATTTGTGTATTTCTTTATTGAGATACAAACCTTACCTGACAAACTTCGTTCTGCCTTTTTTCGTTTGTTGACGTATTTGACTGTTTTGCTTATTCAGCCTCCTGTGATCAAAACTTGATTTTAACCTTTCCCATACAATCTGCAAATTTTCCGGAATCGGTTCCAGAGTGGCCAAATTTGTAACTTTTTGGCGTAAGAACCTTCCTTGGACTCACGAACTTACCATACGAACCCAACGCAACAAAGATCAACTCGATCGGACGTTCCGTGTTGAATTGATTCGCGTTCGAACAAAACCGTCGAAATATTGTATATATAATATATATAGAAGATAGATAGAAGATAGATAGAATTTGTATCCAAACCCATCATATCACTCTTTGATATCACCAAATGTTGGTAAAAAGTGAGGAAGGCAACAACCACATAGGTGGATTAAGTTAGTTTTTGAAAATATTGACGTTTAGATCACTTAAAAAAACAGTTTTAGTAAATGATTTTTGTATTTTTTTGGAGAGACATACCATCCTGCATTTTTCGTCAGTCTTTTGGTAACATTTTAGGCTATTTCCTCAAAAAATTTACACGAAAACAATCGTGATATCACCTTTAAATTTAAGTTTTAAACTTAAAAATCATAAAATCTCATAGAAGTGGCCTGTATTTTTGTTTCAGTGTATTTTTTTCAGAAAGCTCGTCCAATTTCCTACAAGTTTTTCTTTGACCACTTTATGATACGACGCAACGGCTTCGAGATACAGTAATTTTTGAATTGCAAAATACAAAAATATTTAAATACCTTACGCCTTTCTCAAATGTTATTTTCGAGTACTTTTGGGTTCATATTTACAAAAATGGCTTATATAGGCCTAGGATAACATTTCTTCAAAGTTTCATTGAAATCGGAGAGGGTCGGGTACAAAAGAACCAGAAAAATTCCTGATTTGAGCTGGAATTGATCTTCACTAACGATTAGATCAATCTTCCTTGAAAGTAAGTTTGTTGGTGTCGGTATAGTAGGTATGGTAATGGCGCCAGTGATAATCAGAGCTTGAATGTTGTTTTTGTTTGAACTGAAATAACTCTAACCGAGATTTAGCGCTTGCTTTGATGAGAAAATGATTGAAGATAGGAATAATGCGGCAGCTTTCCATAGAAAAATTATTTATGGGAATTCAAAAATCTGTATCTTTCGAAGGATTTTTTTATGGATAAAAAATAAATACCTTAAACTTAAACACCAAGACACCAATTGGTGTCAAAATTAGTTTAAGGTATTAATTTTTTATTTTTGATAAAGTTTAAATTTTGATAAAGTGCACCATTTTCAAGTTAAATCCATTTTTGTGTAAATTGTTTTTTGAAAATAGTCGCAGTCATTTTTTTAAACAAGTGCCATGTTTGCCTTCTTTTGGAAAGAATAAATTTTGAATATCGAGACAATTCTCTACATTTTGCTTATTTGAATTTTGTTGATACGACCTTCAGTTGCTGAGATATTGCCATACAAAGGCTTAAAAACAGGAGTATTGATTCAAAAAATCATAACTCGATCAATGATTTATTATTTTTTTCAGTATAGTCCTTATTCATACCTACAAGTTTGCCGAAGACACCAAATCGATCAAAAAAAATCCTTCAAGTTGGGGACCATCCATAAACCACGTGGACACTTTAGGGGGTATGGCGATTGTCCACGATCCATACAAAAGTTTTTTTTTGCATGGACATTTGTCCACGAGGGGGGGGGGGGGGGTAACAGATTCCCAAAAAAGTGTCCACGTGGTTTATGGATGGTCCCTTGTATAGATTTTGAATTTTCAAATGTCATTTTTGTATGGACAGCTGTCAAATTTGTATGGAAGATTATATGGACAAACTAACGATGCAAAATAGCTTCTTTGGGCATACCGAAGGCACCAAAAAAGTTTTAGCTGGATTAAAAAAATACAAAAAAATAGAATGACCGAAATCTCAGAGAATTGCTCATCTACAGGGCACGACAATAACATTGGTTTGGAGCAATGGATTTGAGGTGACATTTATTAGCAAGTTAAATAACTTGAAGATTTGCACATATGTCCGGTTCAAATAAAAAGTTTTTAAGTTCTTCTGCGCCCAAATTTTCCCCGTGCATTCCAACCAATTAAGCTCCCATCCCAGATGTAGATCATTGCTGCTCTTCTTACCGCGTGTCCTTTTTTCACCTTCCTTTTCTTCTCCTTCTTCTTCGCAGGACCTCTCCACGTGTGGACTGTGGGCACGTGTGGACATATGCAAATGAAGTGCCACCGACCGCCGCACGCCGCCGCCCGTTCGGCCTCGTAATGTGATGTGACATTAGTGTGGTGACGTCCCAGCGAGAGAGAGAGAGAGACAAAGCGAGCGAGTTGTTGGTCCTTGTGGCAGGTCCTCTCTAACCTGTCACCGCAGCCAGCACTGGAGGACAGCAGAGTGCATCGTGATAATTTAGCAGCATCAGCAGCAGTGTGTCAGTTGTGCGGAAAGTGTGCTTTTGGGGTCTATTTCAAAAACGGTCGCTGGCACCTGCCACGAGTGTGTGTGTGTATGTTTGAGTGTTTGTGCAAGAGGTCACGTGGTGAAGGGTCGACCCTGGGGTGGTCTGAGGCCAAGGCTATTTAAGGGTGAAATGCAGCACATTTAGAATAGTGTGGCGAAGGGATGCTGTGCAGTGCAGTGCAGGTGCATTGTTTGTCAAAGCGATAAAATGATGCTGGTTTGGGCTTAAAAGTTTGTGCCAACGTTGTATAACTCTGTGTGTGTGTGATAAGTTTGGTGGGAAAAGTCAAACCAGATGTTTGGAACCGCACACCCCACAGTGCATAATGCAGTTATGAAATTGTGATTGAACAGCACAAACAACAAGAGGTTAGTTTGTCAGAAAGGTAAACGAGCCGTGAGTAACGAGTGGATGTGATGTTGGAATAGTGAAAAGGACTTTGGACTTGAAAAAAAAATCTGCGTTCTGTTTAAGTGTACCCAATATGGGGCAAATGATAAAATTCAACTTAGTTATGATGAGGTTTAAAAATGAAAGTAGTTATATTAACTTTTAATTAACGTGAAGACTTCCATCATTGCCATGATTTTTCGTTCAAAGATATAAATTTTGCGTCGCTTTCAATATTTTGACAAAATTCCTTCAACAAGTTGTTTAGAATAGTGCCCTACACATGCTGATTCCTTTTGGTAACGATTACCCCATTCTTTGTAAAGTTATGGAAATCGTCATTAATCAATGATTGCCAACTAGGACGTCAATGACTGTGCCACAAAATTATATAAATTTTGAAGTACAATTGATTTAGATCAAAAATTCCTTCAGTGGCTTCAAGAAGGCTACAACCGGCACATGCTGATTTCTTTTGGTGCTGAAATTCGTTAAATTGAATTTAATACCGAATATTTCAAAGTGATGATCAATTTTCTTCGAAAATGATCAACGGCTTCACCTTAAGACTTGTTCACGCCCAGTTCACAAAATTTGACGATCTAGTAGGAAAATATTTTCAGATACCACTGTGGGTTATGTGGGGCCCACACAAACACACTCAAACACTCTAGCCTTTCGTGTACCTTTATGTTCAACGTTGGTAGTCTTTTCGGCACACAAAGTGGTTTGTCTTTTATAATGTTTCGTAGACTTCCCGGTCGCAAAGAACATGGCGAGCTTAGAACTAGATTAGACTCCTCCCACAAGAACACCGGGACAGTCACCCTTCCTCAGGGGCAAGTTAAGTAGAAACAATACACAGTACTTGTAACCCGTCCGCTTGAACAAGTACCCATTGAACTCTTTTCGAAGTTATCGCGAGTTGGTATTCACTTACTGGAACATTTAACTCTCTTCCCGACAAAAAGAACTACATAAACTACTATGAAATACCCAATAAGGGAAATTTTGTATTTACAGAATTAAATTTTTAATTCTATAAAAACCCAAGTTGCAAAAATATTTTTAGCATTAGAAGTTCTTGTATTAGAAAATTGCCTTTGTTGAATAAGTCTTGCTCGAAAAAATGTCTTCTCGTACCCTTAAAAAAGACGAATTATGGAGACAAAACTGTTTATGGTAACGTGACTAGATTCAGAAATTAAGAAATCATGAATTATAGTTTATGATATTATGAACTGGTCCACATTGTTGTGATTCAAGTTCAAGGACGTTAAGTTGCGCTACTTTATTAAAAATCAACCAGAAACGCTTGGAAAATAGACATGATGTGACGTGTTATGAAGCCAGCTGATTCGCGGTTTAGACAATTTCGAGTATTCAAAGTCTACTTTAAATTCAAATATTTCAAGCATCCCAAGTATTTCAGATATTACAAGTCTAAAAAATACAAGTATTTAAAAATAGTACATTTATTCCAAGTTTTTTAACTAATTAATAAAGTCTTCACAATATTTCAATTATTTCATGAAATCCAAATCTGCAAGATGTCTGTTCAAACCTTGGGGTGAAAGGTTCCTTTGAGTAAAAAGATGCTCTCCACATTTAAGCCTAACTTCCTAGCTTCGAGCAGAAACTTGCAATAGAACCACCAATAGATTTAATGTTTGATTTAAGGAAACCCTTATACATAATTATTTGTTACAATGTGGTTCAATCGGATATAAACAAAAGAAATCAAGTTTCAATCATGCTAAAACATATCAGAACTAAAAGTTTTCGCTGATACGCCTCGAAGACTTTTTTACTTGTCTCGGTGGATCTTTCGAATAAAGTTTTATATTTTATTGGTAGCAATGTAAATACGTTTTACAATAACATGTCCACCCGAGCAGGGGTAAATAACACGGGAATACCAAATTTTGGTATTACTTGGGCAAATAACAGGGACCAAAATGTGCCCTTGGTTGTCCAGTAATAGAAGGGTAAAATAATACCTCAAAATTAAACCATTTCAATACCAAGTTGAGGTCTTCTGGATTTTTGAACATTGCTTGAATACCAAAACTTGGTATTGCCATGGTTTAATTTTTAGGCATTCCCGCGCCCTTGGAAAATCAGATTTTGGTATTCCTGTGGTCTACCACTAGAGTGTAACAAAAATGACTTTTTGGCGGGCATTCAAGGGTTTTTTTCCGGTGGGCATACTAAGCCCAAATCCAAAATATGAGCTTGATTGGACGTAACAGGAGCTGGCGCTCCGCCCTTCAATTTTAAATGGGATTTAACCCGTAAAAAAAGATTTTTTTCAAAAATGTCACTTTTTGAGGCATTTTGGCCACCAATGCGTTTACCAAAAACATCACTGGCGTGTAGGCCAGATCTTTGCGTATCTTTTGGTATATATAACATTGACATTTGGAGCACCCTGGAGCTCGGTACAGGCCTTCAAAGTTTGGCATTTTTTCGAAAAATCGGCTCCGGCAAAATCAAATGGCGTCTAGGGCGTCGCGAGGCGCGACGCATATCTTTTTTGCCGGGACCGGGACGCCAGTGATGTTTTTGGTAAACGCATTGGTGGCCAAAATGCCTCAAAAAGTGACATTTTTGAAAAAATCTTTTTTTACGGGTTAAATCCCATTTAAAATTGAAGGGCGGAGCGCCAGCTCCTGTTACTTCCAATCAAGCTCATATTTTGGATTTGAGCTTAGTATGCCCACCGGAACAAACCCTTGAATGCCCGCCAAAAAGTCATTTTTGTTACATCCTAGTCTACCACATACATGATTTTGGTATGATTTCATGGTATTTTACCATCTATTACTGGGCAACCAAGAGCACATTTTGGTCGCTGGTATTTGCACAAGAAATACCAAAATTTGGTATTTTCATACCATTTTTAGTGTAACAGTTGCAGTTAGTGAAAAAAAACGGAAATGATCCATATGAGCAGTTCTCTCCGATTTCGGTCATTCGATTTTTTTTGAATTTTTTAATCCGACTGAAACTTTTTTGGTGCCTTCGGTATGCCTAAGGCTACCAACTGTACGGATTTTTTCCTTACCATACGGATTTTCGAACCTCTTCGCGGATTTTTAACAGGCCGGAATTTTTGTAGGGAATTTTACGCATAATACGGATTTGTAAGGAATTTTAACAACTTTTTAATCATTGAATTGCTTTTTTGATGTGGTCGAAGCTTTTGTCAACTAGAAATTTTTATTTTTCTGTGAGTTTGATTTAAAAAGGGACAGTTTTCCGGGGTTTCCTCAATTCAATCTTGATTATCAATAATTCTAGAGTTTTTGAACTATTGTCTTTAATATGTTGATAGGACCTTTTTTTAAAAAAAAACTCTAGAATTTTTATTTGAGAAATTCTTTACTAAATTTATTTATCCCTTTCCAAAGGCATTCTAAAACTTGTGAAAACATTAGAACATTTGAATTAACAAATCTAGAGTTTTTTTAAAGGTCTTATAAACTGTTGTGTTTCACATGTTATAGGACCTTTTCAATAAAAAAAAAAAAAAACTCTGAAAAAGTGTTCGTTAAAACACCAAGAACGATATTATTCGTAAAAGCAAACTTGACATTTCGTAAACTTTTAAACGTTTAACAAAAACAATTGAAAAACGTAATGATTTGATTCAAATCACGGTTTATTTTATGAATACTTTTAAACGTGCAAGTCATAAGCACTCTGATAGCATTTTGTGAATTTGTTAGCTGTAAAAACGACACAGTTTTATATTTTTAATTCTCAAAGTTATTAAATTTAATTTATCTAAATAATTCATTGACAGTTTTTGTTATACCATGGTGTCATATCGGCAAAGTGTACGGATTTTTGCTCAGCAAGAGTTGGTAGCCTTAGGTATGCCCAAAGAAGCCATTTTGCATCATTAGTTTGTCCATATAATTTTCCAAACAAATTTGGCAGCTGGTCATGAAAATTCAAAAATCTGTATCTTTTGAAGGATTTTTTTGATCGATTTGGTGTCTTCGGCAAAGTTGTAGGTATGGATATGGACTACACTGAAAAAAAAATGATGCACGGTAAAAATTTTTTTGGTAATTTTTTATTTAACTTTTTGTCACTAAAACTTGATTTGCAAAAAAACTATTTTTATTTTTTTTATTTTTTGATATGTTTTAGAGGACATCAAATGCCAACTTTTCAGAAATTTCCAGGTTGTGCAAAAAATCTTTGAGCGAGTTATGCATTTTTGAATCAATACTGATTTTTTCAAAACAAAATTTTCAACTTCATTTTTCGATGTAAAATCAAATTTGCAATCAAAAAGTATTGTAGTGAAATTTTGATAAAGTACACTGTTTTCAAGTTAAATCCATTTTTAGGTGACTTTTTTGAAAATAGTCGCAGTTTTCCATTTCTTTAATTAGTGCACATGTTTGCGCACTTTTGAAAAAAATATTTTTGAAAAGCTGAGAAAATTCTCTCTGAGATATTGCCATGCAAAGGTTTAAAAACAGGAAAATTGATGTTTTCTAAGTCCCACCCAAACAACACACCATTTTCTAATGTCGATATCTCAGCAACTAATGGTTCGATTTTCAATGTTTAAATATGAAACATTCGTGATATTTTCCGATTTTTCCGAAAAAAATATTTTCAAAATTTTTAAACCAAGACTAATATTTCAAAAGGGCCAAACATTCTATATTACGCCTTTTTAAAATGTTAGTCTTGGTTTAAAAATTTTGAAAGCATTTTTTTCGAGAAGATCGGAAAATTTCACGACTGTTTCATATTCATATCGGACCATTAGTTGCTGAGATATCGACATTGGAAAATGGTGTGTTGTTTGGGTGGGACTTAGAAAACATCAATTTTCCTGCTTATATGTTGGACAACAAAACTTACGCTGTTATAGAATGAATGTTAACTATTTTATTTTTGTTTACCTTTTTTAATGTTTTCTTTTTGTAATATCATTTGAAAATAAGATATTTCCATCTTCTGGCCAAAATCAACATTGATATTTGTTTGACTTTTTTTTTTACCTTGAACATTGTGGATGGAAATTGAACTGATATAATTAAATTTTTGAAAAAGGTTTTTGTGAGAAGGATTTGTTTCTAAGTATTCGAGAAATTACAGATTGAAGTTATACATTTATGAAGCACGTGAGCTACCAAGGGCGTTAGAGGGTTATATATGAAAAAATTTCGTTGAATTTCAACCACTTTTTAATACTCAAAATTATTTTAATCTAATTGATTTATTAGACTGAATACCATATAACTCAAATCATATCATAAAACCATAAAAAACCATTAAAACACAACTTCGTATAAAATTTTCAAGTTGAAAAATAGTGTTTCAAGTTAAAAAGTGCTAGAAATTAGATTTTTAAGGTAAATTCAATGATTATTTATTTATTCACAAGTTGATTTTTTTTTTGTTTTTTTTTTTTAACTTTATGGTCACTGAGACAAATTTAAATGCAATTTTATGGTTGTGGAGCATAGATTTTCGCTGTCCAAACACTTTAATTTAAAAAATCCTTTTCAACAAAAATACTTATAATATTTTCTTTCATTTGGGACGATTTGAAAGATTTAAAAATTAGAAAGTTTCTATATTTACTCAAAGTTGCTGGATTTTTTACAAGCAGTCAAGCCATTAATTGATCCTCACACTCATTTTGGTCATTAAAGTTGCTGTTCTATACAATTTCGTTGCAAAAGATTAATCAGAAACAAGATTAAATTAATTTTCGCTAAATTTAAAGTTTCTGGGATTTCCAGGGAAATTTGTTGAAAATTTCCCGTTTCCCGGGAATTTTGTAACCCCGGGAAATTGGACGCTCTAAACACGCGCAATAATCTAGAACGAGTACTATGATATGATATATATGTGAATAAATTCTAAATATTATGGTTGCTCAAAAATCTTTAAAAAAAAATACAATGTAGAACAATGCCTCTCAAATCGCTTGCACAAAGTTCCAACAGTTGCATCCACTTCTGAAAAATGAGTACAGCCACAACTCGTTAACCTTGCTCACTGAAAATTCAAATTCACTGCTTGCAGGCCGCAGCATTCCACAACATCAACCGCACCCGTCGAAAAAGCTCATCAAGTGCAGAGAGAACGCTCTAAAAGTTGCGAAAATGACGCTACCGTCGATGGCTTCAGTAGCCCCACTGTAGTGAAGTGCTTCCGGTGCAGAACAAGTGCTGCCGCGGTAAAGGGATGAGGCCAGGAAGGCAGTCTGAAGTGATTGATGAATAATTAAACTAGTGTGAAAACTGTGTTGTTCGCGCAACGGAACCGGCTTGCAGCTCACGGGGTTAGTTTGGGGAGTTCTGACAAAAAAAAGAACATCGGAGTTGCCCAAATTGCGACACATAAATCTAACGCTGGTTCGACTGCAAACCAGTGGGCTCGATCGGGCACGGCAGTGACTTCATCATCATCATCAACCGGCGAGGTTCGGGTTGGGAACTGTGATGAGAGACCACCAAGTGTTTCCGCTAGAACCGGCGGGTTGAACCGGGCGGCCGCGTTATACGCCAGTAGTAGGTCATGTGAAGCCCCTCGGCGCGGAACAAAACTTGTTTTTGCTGAATAAATTATTTACCCCCCTTAAACACACACACATCCACACACGACATAAGCGCTCGTAAAAAATAACCACTGTACGTCAAAGCGTCCGGAGGGTTCTAACCTCCAAAAAAGAAAAACAGAGACAGAAACCCCCTCGCACGAGGGACCCCTCCTAACCAACACAAATACGCAATAGGATAGACCGGAACCACGGGTTCTAAATTTCCCCGAGAAAAAAAATATCCGGACCGCGGTCACCACCGCCGAGGGTCGTAAAAAAGGGATCAACCTCGGAGCGGGCAAGTGTTGGTTTTTTTTTCTCTATTGTGGAAGTGAGCTCAACTCAGCGGAAGAGCCTCGACGGCAGCAGCTAAATCTACAACAACATATCGGAATACAGCATCAACCATAGCCAGTAGCAGCGATGGAAACACGAATAGGATTACTGGGATTACTTTTCTACTACTGCATTGTGATTGCCACTGGTAAGTAGCGCTAGCAGCTAGATGTAGCAACCGACCTTTGTTGATAGGGGAGAGTGGAACATTTGACCGATTTGTTATGTTATTTTAATTACGTTTGTCGTTTGTCAATAGTAATAGCTACTATCAACTCTCAAAGAAACGCAGATAAAATCCATTTCCTCTCAATTCAAATATGTTCGGAATTTGGCGACCTTCTATATAATTCAATTAAAAACTACTGAAACAGGTCAAACAAACAATCGAAAATGCAGATTTGTGGTCTCGGGACCAACGATGAAATAATCATCAACAAAAGATCGGTAAAAAGAAGCTAAAAAAATCATCATGTTGATTATTCGGTGGAACATCTTTTTCACTACTACTCTTGCAAGTTTAACGTCACACGTCGAAAAATGACACATTTTGTGAATGGGCAATGTGTGTAAACAAAGTGAAATAAATATTATTGAGTGACAAGGAAATTCACAAAAAATCATCAGCAGAATGATTTTCTTGGAGAATTTCGGGAGCGATTTTCTTTTGCGTGATTTACCTCCTCTCTTTCGCGAGTGAAGAAAGTTCGCAAGCGAAATTGATTTTTTGCGATTATTCCATCTCTGTTCGGGACAAACTTGCGAAAAAAAGAGGAGTTTTTCAATAATTTGCAGCCTGTAACGGTGATGAGATAGAAATTTGGGGTCAAACGGACTTTTATATAAAATTAGACGCCCGATTCGATGGCGCACTCAGAATTCCGAAAAAAAAACGTATTTTTCATCGAAAAAAAAAACACTAAAAAAGTTTTACAAATTCTCCCATTTTCCATTACTTGACTGTATAATTTTTTGGAACATGTCTTTTTAAGAGAAATTTAATGTACTTTTTGAATCTAAATTGACCCAGAAGGATCATTTTTTCATTTAGAACAATTTTTTCATTTTAAAATTTCGTGTTTTTTTCTAACTTTGCAGGGATATTTTTTTAGAGTGTAATGATGTTCTACAAAGTTGTAAAGCAGACAATTACAAAATTTTCTATAAATTAACATAAGGGGTTGCGAGTTATCACGATTTTACAAAAAAAAATGAAAAAAAAAAATACTTTTTGTGTTTCTCTTTGATTCGTCGTCCGTGTCTGTCGCGGGTGACGATGAACGTCCATGATCGACGACGACCAACTTTTTCAAAACATTTTTTTTTTGTAAAATCGTGATAACTCGTGATGTTTATAAGCAACCCCCTTATGTATATAAATAAAAAAATGTCATTGTCTACACTACAACTTTGTACAACATTATTACACTCTAAAAAAATAACCCTGCAAAGTTAGAAAAAAACACGAAATTTTAAAATGAGAAATTTTGTTCAAAATTAAAAAATTTCCCTTAAAATGTCATGTTACAAAAAATTTTACAGTCAAGTAACGGAAAATGGGAGAATTTGTAATACTTTTTGAAGTGTTTTTTTTTCGATGAAAAATACGTTTTTTTGGAATTCTGGGTACGTCATCAAATCGGACGTCTAATTTTACATTAATATCTCCTTGACACCAAATTTCTATCTCATCACCGTTTTAGGCTGCAAATTATTGAAAAAACCTCTTTTTTCGCATGTTCAAAAATGGAAGGGGTCGTACCACCACTCCGTCACGAGATATCAAAAAACGGACCTCGGATTCGTGATTAGGGACAAAAGTTATCCCTTAGGACAAAGTTTCACGCACAGGTCGGG
The DNA here is from genome assembly GCF_015732765.1 of Culex quinquefasciatus. Taxonomy (NCBI): domain Eukaryota; kingdom Metazoa; phylum Arthropoda; class Insecta; order Diptera; family Culicidae; genus Culex; species Culex quinquefasciatus. The sequence goes on along the minus strand of NC_051863.1, from coordinate 70,330,202 downwards.
GCAACTGTTGTGTGAGTTGGCGGAGAATTACCCAAATATGTTTTTTTTTTATTTTGGAGTGTGTTTGTGATCACTTTAATAGGGTGCCCAAAATATGAAATCAAAAGAATATTCACACATTTTTTGTTAATGTGCATGTTCTGATGATATAGCCACCAAAAGTTTGATTTCAGCTAAATATTTGCCGTTTTTCGATTTTTAATAGAAGTGATAATGAGTGAATATTTCAGAAAAAAAATTAAGGTTTAGAAAATTTGTTATAAGATTCTAAGATACTGAAAACCACTGGTTGCTGAGACACAGCGGCTTAAAAAAGGAAAATTTAAGGTTTCTTAGTTATCAACCAAATATCCCTCCATTTTCTAATGCCGCGGGCAGTGTAAAAAAGGGAAACATTCGTGAAATTTTCCGATCTTTTCGAAAACAATATTTAAAAAAAATGAATCAAGACTAACATTTCAAAAGACCATAATATTAATAACACGCCTTTTTTAAAATGAAAGAATTGATTCAAAAAATTGAAAAAAGTGTTTTCGCGTCATGAAAATGAGGCAATTTATCAAAAATCTGTGAAGTAATTTTCGTCATGTCGTTAGGCCATTGCAAATATTGAACTTAATGTACCTCAACTCTGGCCGAAGTCGAGGGGGGATGGGGGCAATTAAATAAAAAAATAAATAAATTGAAATAAGGCCGTTGCAAATATTTTTCAAAGTTCAATCTAAAACGCACTTTTCTGCATTTATAATCATATTTAGCATGCTTGGACTGGATTAAAAGTATTTTGAATTTTTATGAAATTGCAATGTACAGCACCGCAAACACATTTTTTTTGCAAAAAAATAAATTTTCGGTAATACTTAGGTATTTTTTTTGAAACGAATGATTGCAAAACAACTGGGCAGGTGTAAAATGCATTTTTAAACACATTGTTCATTCAAATTTTGAAACTATGGCTCGTAAATTCAATGTTTAAACTTTTTTATATTTTGCCCCCTCGGCTTTGGTCAGAGTCGAGGGACATAA